>NC_089754.1:55464770-55722270 GCF_040412425.1 Macrobrachium rosenbergii
CAGTAAAAGAAACGAAAGGGGTTGCAGCTAGTGGCCGAAGAGACGCTGCAAAGAACCTTAAGTAATGCCTACAGTGCACCGCATGAGGTGCACTGACGGCACTAACTCCTTACGGGGAAGATTTGTAGCTTAACGTGCCATCTTTCAGATCCTGTTGACGGAGCTGTTTGCAGTTTTTAACCATAAAGTAATTTTCTTGACCAGTCGACGACTTTAGTTGTTTAATGGATAAAATGGACGTAAGGGCGTTGTTCATTGACAAAATAAATGTGTACGCAAAGGGCAGGAATACGACAATTTTTTATAATACTGTTAACGTTTGATATTGAACGGTGCCAGCTTAATGATTCTAGAGAAAGCAGTTCATTGTTACTTGGATGTGTTTATTTCATTCAATTGTATAAGCTGTATACATCGCGTGTATACGTAGTAATACAAACGCTTTCATCGTTCTCTCCCAGTTCTTGATTTCGACATGCGTTGCATCAGCTCTTCCCTGTTTTTAGATTCCTACATTATTGGATAGAACCCTTCTTGCAGTTTATCGAGAGTTCCTCGCCTCTCCCTTTCCCTCGATCATCCTCTCTTCTTCCCCCATTCATCTCTATTAACTGGCCCAACCTCCTTAATGCATCATCTATCTTCTTCTTGTCAATCACCTACGTCATTTTTCTTACTCTCAGCATCACCAGTTTTTTCGCATATATATGTTTTTTTATGTAATAGCTAATAGCATGAGAAACTAAGGTCGTTAGCTAGCCCAGGCCCGAAAAAAATTTTTTAGAATGGAATTAAAAAGTGTGGTATTAACACCAGAAGTGACAGAGCTGCTTCTTGAAGGTTAAAAGGTTGTGAAAAACGAAGCATGAGAAGAGTTTCAAAGCACGGAAATTGTGTGAGAGGAGATTTATCGAAATGTGCAATCAGAAGGCTAAGTACTGGTATTCATGGCATAGATGTGAGAAGAATTGGCTCGACCGTTTTAGTCTAGGCGTCAGGAAGAAGATGAGGTAATCGTTCTTTGAGCTCAATAGAACAGTACAAGAAATAATACTGATCTACGGCATTTGTATACACATTCATGCACATTCTTTAATGCATATTTCGAAAAAGAAAGTTCAAAGAACTGTGTACGAGTTTGAAAGTCGAAATCGGCGCCACTCTTGCAAACCGCATTTCCCTCCCTGAAACCCAGCAGTGGCGAGCTTCAGAAACCCCCTGAATCTTCGTGTTCTCTGAAATATTCATCGTCCATCCTGCTTCCCTTCGCACAGCGGTAGAGAGAGAGAGAGAGAGAGAGAGAGAGAGAGAGAGAGAGAGAGAGAGCAGAATTCCGTTTAGTGTACTTTTTATTTTTACATCAAAGTTACCATACTTCTATAATGTAGCCTTCAGGCATTTCAAGCAAATGCAATAGTTTTGGAAATATATTTAGGCTGAAAGGCTGTTTTCATTCGTGCTTTAGACTGTTTGGATTTTGATGTTTGATTAACGTGATTAACAGTGGCTCTGGTCCATCGTCAGTTGGGTCCATCCTTTTTTATAGTTTTAGCCTTTTTTCTCTTATTTAACATTATATCATTGTTATTTGTAGTAGTGAAAGTAAAAGTTCTTGATTCAGTATTGGGTGAAAATAAAAATTCATTTCATTTTTAAAATATCAGATGAACTTTAACATAAGAAAACTCATCACAAAATATCTTCGTAGCGTACCCTGATGACCTGAATTTTTTAAACTGACCTTTTCGGCTGTGCTCCTTGCAGTCGCGAAGTTCAGCTTCCTAAATTAAGGCAGATCCCCAGGGATCGTAATTTACAATGATTTCCATAATTTTCCCTCCTGCGGTCGTTATCCTAACGTTTAAACGTACTGTATATTATTCCCATTTATTATGGCCAAGTGCGATATGTGGAGCCATTTATATTCACTCGTCAACACAGTAATGGCACTTTCTTCCATTCATATTCATCCTGATTTTTTATGTCTGTAATATGAGTTTTTAATTCAGCAGGAAACAAAGTTAGCTTACCGGGACCCATCATGGAAATGTAAACATTTGTGTGGCGTATTTGCATGCATTATGCAAACATTCGTGTCAGCGTGTCGGGATGACGTTAAAACTACTTTGTTCTCTGCCCCCCGAAAACGTTACGAATCATTTTTTCATGTCTGTAAACACAACTAAAAATATACAGCAGAAAAAATGTAAATTTTATGAACTGTTGGGTGAGGGAATAGTGGTCAAGTGCCTTTAAATGGGGAAACATGATATTACTTTGGACCAGAGTTTCAATTTCAGGGAAAAAAAAACTGAAATCTGTTTGATGATGTGTTAATCATTTCCCAGTGAACACGTACTGTGATGGCCTTTTGCGTAGATATAAATGTATCCTTTTAGTTTAGAGTTCTGTGACTTTTTCACTGTTTATATAAATAATATGCATATACTTTGTTTGACAGCCTAACGGTTTTCATTTATGTATATATTTCAGTACCAAGATTTCTGCCATGTTGAAATACATTTGCTTTTAGTGCTGTGGATTTTGGGACCGTCAGTATTAAAGGCTCCATTTCATTTCTTTTACAGTGGAGGCGAGCAGTTCTGAACTACCGGCCAAATTCCATGCGTCCCACGTGAGGCTTCAGGAGCTGGAGAAGAATCAAACGGCCCTTTGGGCAGCAGTGGCAGAGGTTTCTACGAATCTAGCGGCTGCTACCAAAAGGGTAAATGTCAGTCTTGTTTTCCTAGTTCGATTTAAGTTTGATTCATGGCCACACTGCACTTTGCAGGTTAGGTTTTAAGATTCATGGCCACATTGCACTTTGCAGGTTAGGTTTTAAGACATCTTTTGAAACCGTAGGACGTTATGAGATATTCTCACCTGTGTTTCAAAGACTTAAATGTGGAGAACTTTTGTGTTAAGCAAAAATTTGCTAACACAGTTTACTTAAATTTTCATGTTAGTTTGGTTCAAGAGACAGTATTATGCAACATCTGTCTTTTTATTTTTCAAGCCATCTTGGATGTTTTTATGATGTTTAACATTTCCTTTTATTTTTAATTATGCATACAAGTGAACATTGTTACAGTAATCACATTTTTTCAGAAATTTAACCACTTCCATTGAAAGAGGCCAGTGTGTTCTTTGAAGATTTTGATGATACTGAATGTTCTGAGTTAGTTACTGTTGATCCTATTAAGACTATGTTCTGAGATTTAAAATAAATATTTCTTCCTCCCATTTGTGGTTAAATAATGCCTTTTATGTGATATTTTGTACTAATTCTGCTAAATAATGAAGAAACATGGGTGTCCAGAATTGCAGCTAAGGACATATGTAGAATTAGTTAATTGTATATTGGAATATAGATACCTTGGGGTTAATTAGTAATGAAGTCACTAATGTAAAGCATTGTGTAGAGGTGACCAGTACTCAACAGAAGAGTTGTAACAAGTAGATTTACATGAAGAACCTTATGATCTGTAAATCTTCAGCGACTTCCGTGTCTTTCAGTGTGTTGTGAAAGAACTGCTTTACTTACATAAGCACACATCATAGTAATTTTTAAAGAAATGTGTGTAAATCAGTTTTTCTTTTATCATTTAAAAGGTATTGTTGCAGACATTGGTTATTGACTCAAAATCCATAGCTTGTCAAGATGATAAAAAAATTTTTTCATATATTTTTGTAGCGAAGATGCAATTTATATTTTGCTGCCAACAGGTGGAGCAGTTGGAAGCAGATGCCAAAACTATAAAAGATTCGCTTAGCAGTGCCCCTCACCTTTCTTCGTTGCCAAAGGATGTGTCAGATTTGCAAGGGTCAGTAGCCAAATTTGGTTCCACCCTCCAAGATGTCCAGTCTTCTCTCAAAGTTGTAAAACAGGAACATGAGAAGTTGCAGATAGATGTAAAAGATGCCAGCTCGTCAATCAATAATTTTAAGGTAAGGAAAATTATTTCGAAGGCTGGAAATTCAATACTGGATATGTGGTCATTGGACACTTTATATTACCTCATATTATACTATTTTCAGTTTTCTTGAGCACTAAGTGGTAGAAAGTTTCAGTGAACAATTTGCATTCAAAATTTACTTGAAATAACTTTGAGGGGAAGAGGAATGCATTTATAATAATGTAATTTGCCATTTTCCTGAAAGATGTTTTTGTTAGTGGGTTACCTTCAAGGATTTGATTGAGGTATCTTATCATAGTATTTCCAATTCCATAGTGCATCAAGTCTTGCTTGAGTATAGACTTCCAGTTAAATAACCTAGCCTAAGAAATAATTTTTATTTATGTGGATGAGTATTCGAGTTAACATGAAGGCCTAACACAGTACATTGTATACATGTAAAAATGTTCAGGACTACAGCAAATTAATGTCAGCTGGTATATTATGCACTTGTATATTTTTATGTAAACATTAGCTGGTTCAAGATATTAATCCATGATTTTGCAAACTTTTTAAAGGCCCTTACCTTTATCTTACCACAGCTTACCTACTGTAAACTTGACAAGACATTACATTTTAGATTGTGGATTTATTGTGTTTTTGTTAACATAGATAATAAAATGCTCATCTTTGTATACAGAAACTTAAAAACACCATTCCACAAGAACAAGCATCAGTACTTAGTACAGTACAGTGTATTTTACTGTAAAAGTATAAAAGAAATAGGTATATCTAGGGATTTACCAGAATGTTATCCTCCCTCATTTGTTGGCATTAAATTGTACTTGGCAAACAAGGTTTAGTATGTTGTACCTAAGCTAATGTACAATTTACAATAATTAACAGAATATACATGTACATATATGTTTTAGAGTCATATTCTTTGAGTATGTACTGTACAACAAATTTCCCCTGTAATGTAATGTATTTCATATTTTCTTTCATTTTCAGCATGAGATATCAGTATTACACAATCAGACAGCAATAGAAGCCATTGGAGGAGAAGGAGGACTTGGTGCTACTCTTGGTGAAACAGTTTCAAAATTAAGACATCAGATGGAGGCGCTGAATTTAGCAGTATCGTCTGTCAACTCCTCTCTTATGTCACATATAGACGACTCCTCAACCAGCATGCAAAAGATTGAGGTAAAAAATGATTTCTCTGTCCATTACTTTCATGGTTTATTACTATATTACTAATCCTTCTATCAGGTAAGGGGTATAAGACAGGCTAACACCCTCATTGTTCTGTAGGCTTGGAATCTGTGCACATTAGGTTCTATGTGCACCAAATTGCACTTACACTTTTACTTGCTTGCAGTTGGTGTTGAATACTGAAGCACAAAAATCGGTACACATTCACAATACAGTATTAATATGGGTAACAGAGAGACATGAAATGAAATGGAAATAGAAGTCTGAAAAACATATTAGATGTCCTGCAAATTCACTAAACCCATTTTATTTCTTGATTTTGCTTAAATTAAGCATAAATAGTTCATGATTTTGTTTAAATATGTAATTAGAATGTGCCTGTCTTCCATTTAAGCATAGCATATAAACATTGTAGCACACGTTGCTAGGAATCTAGTTTACTAGTGTTTATCTTTGTGCCAAATTGGAAATTAAAAATTCAAGGAAATGGCATTGAAAAAAGGTGAGTAGGATTGATTAACATTTAATCTAGGAATCTGTAGATGCCAACCATCATCATAAATTTTATGTAAGCTTTTTTTTTATGGGTTAGACATGCAGTAAGTTCTCTCCACTCTCTTATGCCTTGTACTCCCTCTCTTGTTTTTTTCATCACATGTCAAAACCATCTCAGTCTTTCAGATTTCAGTCTTTTTTTCCAGCCTCTAGACACTACACCTGCCCAATTCCTCATTCATAACACATCCTTCTCATTGGCCATGAATGGTAACATTCTATGATCATATCTTTGAAAAACATACTCCATTTTTCTGTTTCATCCATGCTGCCGTTACTCATACTGCTCTCTCTCAACTTATGCTTCACAGTCCAGTGTGTCTCCAAGTTAACACAAATCATACACTTCTTCCGAAGCCCAAACATCCATCACAACAAGGTTCACAACTCACTCTTCCCCATTTGCTTGTGTAGTACATTTCCAAGAAAAATCTCTTACTCTCTATATATTTTGAAATGTTGAACACCTTTTGTGACACCATTCATTACATTTAATACACAGTAAAAAGATCATCCCCACACCCTTCCCACAACTGACACTTTCCTATTTGTACTTTATCCATGCTTCTTTTCCAGTCACCAGAAGCTTTGTTTTGCTTACAGTGGTTTTCAGTTCCATCCTCTCCATTTCTCTCTTCCACCTTTTAGACAGATGCTAACCAATATTTTATGTTGTTACTCTTATAACATATTCTCTGATTGTGGAGAATTTTAAATGTGTTGCATTTGTATACCACACTATGTGACAGTTTCCAATCCCCTGACATTTGAAGACAGCAAGAATTTTGTCGCTTTTTATTCTATGGAAACAGTGACATTAGTTAATGAAAATCTCAGTCAGTAGTACTGTTTTATTTGAAATACTGTAATCTACATATTGTACAAGGTTTTGTTTATTTTTTCATATAAGCAATAGACCATTTCCTAGTTGCCAATGGTGTATAGCATACCCTTATATTAACTGTTCCTAGACCATTCATTTTTTTATGATACTGACTGATTCCTTTACATGTTTTCAAACTGTTTCAGAGTATGACTCAGTCAAAAGGAGAAATCCATAATGTTACTAAGCGCTTAGCAACACTGGAACAGTGGCGAAACATCATTGATCCTGATATTCCTGATCGAATCACTAACCTAAGTACTGTTACTAATCAGCTTCAGTCAACCATTGATCAGCAGGAGCACTTGCTGCAGAATCTGACTCAGGTAAATAAATCCAGCCATTGAATTTTTTTACCTTAAAGATGACTTTTTGTTTTTCTTTAACTGCTCAGGCTCTTGTTGATAACAGCATTGGGAAATATCTGAATTTCTGAGAGCATTAATAAATTTTTCTAAGAGTTACATAATTATTGTCAAGGTCTGTAGTATTTCTTTAAAGATAAACAAGCAAGGAAAGAGAAATTAGAAAAATACATATTCAAGCTGGATAAGTGATTTATCTTTGTATCTTTAAAATATTTTTTTTTGCTCTAAACTCAGTTATTTACCACAATAATGATAATAGTTTGTACAGTATAACTTTTCTCTGTATACTGTGCACTACTTTTCCTCAGCAAATATCTTGTAGTATTGATGTGAAGTACAAACCATTGCTCTACTACAACCTATTACGTAATACCTAAAGAAGAATGTTCTGCCATTTAATGCTTCTAGAGTCAATCAGTCAACATCCTGCTGAAAACACAAGCCATATAGTGAACTTCATGACTCTTGCATAGGCATACATACTGAAGACCTCAGTGTGATGGTCTTTGGTTTGGAAGGCATAATAATATACATTTAGCCCCTAAGCAGTCAAATAGCTTCATTTGGGGATGGCCTTCCAGCCACATGTTGAGAGCCCAAGTTGGATTAAAAAAAAAAAAAAAAAAAAAAAAAAGTTTTGTCACACCCAAAATATTTCCTGATCCAAAAAGAATTGCCTGAAGTCTGGAACTTCCCCAAACTTCAATTCTTGTCTTTTTTTGTCTAGAACACTAAAGGAGGACAAAGGACAGTAAGTAACTAACAGGTTGTCTCTTCAAAACTCCTGTTTACCAAAGTAGAGTAAAAGAAATTGGACAGCTCTGTAGAACACCAAAGGGAATGGACAAAAATGAAGAGGCAGAAAGTTGTGTAGTTGGGGCCCCATAGGAATGCAGAAAAGAACCTGCAGCGCCAGCTGCAAAGGTACCCTCTATACCCTACAAGAATTTACTGCTAATTTAATCTTTTATGACATACAATCAGCCAAATAAAATTTTGGTATATGTAACATTCAATGTAGTGCTAAGCAATTTCCAGGGATCCTATGTTAATACTGTACCACTGGAACTTGACACCCATTATCCTAATTTTCACTCATTATCCAATATAGAAGGCAAATTGAAATGCCAAAGAGTACTACATAACAATGTATTTTGTTTAAATTGCAGTAAAGCAAGTACAGTACTTTCTTTTCTAAATTCTTTGCACCTTAACCCTTACAGTTCGGGCTGAATATACATTAACAATACAGCAATCAGGGCACCAATTAAAAAAAAAATCACTGGAAAGAGAAAGATAGGTAAATGTACATGGTACAGTATAAACAAAATTCTAAAATATTTTCTTTACCTTCCATCTGGAAGTTGAAAGTGAATATTTCCAACCCTGTGCAGGGCCTCTTTTCCAAGACAGTCATAAAAATATGCCAATTTTAGCAAGTTATACCTGTCCTGTTTAATAACTTTTATTATTTTATTTGTAAAATTACAATTACAGCTCACATAATATCATAACAGATAAGAACTAAAATCAGGAACAATTCCCAAACATATTTATGGTAAAATATCTACAATATGTACTGGGATGGGGAGATGTAGTACCTTTTAGTGGGTTATAAATGTTCTTTCTAATATTTTTTGTCCTTTACTTTGCAAAATTACAACTACAGCTGACAAACTATCTAAAAGATAAGAACTAAAAACAACAGCAATCCCAGAGTATATTTAGGGACAAATATATACAAGATGTACCGAGACAGAGATGACACAGTACCTCCTTTGGCTTGAAAGTGTTGGGGAAGGAGTTTTCTTGATCTGCTGGAGGCAAGGAAACTCCCACAGATTACTCCTCCAAGACACCACAAGCCACTGTGACCACGACATCCAGACAGATGATATTGTTTCAGGAGTGGACCCAAAGATTATTGCCAGCTATAAGACATCAACTGGTAAGAAGCTGTGGTCACCTCCCCCCAGATTACTCTGCTCACGAATGAGTGAAATAAAACTGAAAACTCCTGCTGCAGCTCAGCCTAAAGGGGTTTGGGAGGTATGGGTCCATCTGGACCTAGAAGATCCCCATGGACAAAAGCTGCACCTTCTTCAGCTAAAGGAGGAGACATGGCAGAACTCCACTCCCTAGAGCATTTCCCAATCTGGTAGGAAGGCACAGGGTCTGGCGGAGTCACTATCAGAACTATACTCCGGACTTGGACTAGGCTGCCCTACGCTCCCATATCCAGTTGCAACCGAGAACAAAGTCAAAGGAAAAGAATGATCCCTTCAGCTGCTACTCCTGCTCCCCTCCTGAGCTTTTGGCGAACTACATGAATGAGAGGTGGAAGAAGCCATTTAGGTCAACCAATGTGTGCAAACTCCAGGGTCCAAATGTTATGAGCACAGAGACAGCGCAAGCTCTTCCTTCGAGCCCCCCAAAAGACCAAGAAGAGGAGCCTACCTCACTGCGAGTGCAAGACCATCTGTGAACCAGTCCCATGCCAGATGAATGGGTTGCACACACCCGTCTCTATGCAGCCCAGCTCAGTCTGAAAGATAAAAACTAAAGGCTTTGTATTCCTGTAAGAACAAAGGCATTCATAAGTGTGAATTTAGGTATAATTTTTAAACAGCATGTTAATAAAACCTCATTGTAATACATGATGCATATCTTTTCATATGCACTGTAAGGATGGCTTGAGAGTGAACAAATCTTCTATGAATTACATCTTTTTCTTTTTAACGCATTAATTTGGAACTTTCATGTTAAAATATTAATAATGACTTCTTGCTTCTGCACTTCAGAGCATAGCTATAGTCAAAGGTGTAGAAAGGAAACTGGAAGGCAGTCAGGTTCAGTTAGCAAGTGGTGTCAGTGACCTAAAGCAGCAATTAGAAAAGGTATGTACATCAGAAAAATTTGTGTAAGTTCTGTCATAATTACAATAACTTATTTTTCATCCCTAAATCTTTAATGGTGCATTATAATTTAACAAACAAACCTTCAAGCTATTGAGTTTCTGTCATTCAGAATTTACTATTTCATCCTCCAAAACTGTTAGTTCCTTATTCATGTTTTACTTGTCATCCTGAATTCGCAATTTATTTACAGTTATTCTTAACTCACACTTTATTAATGGTTATTCAAAACTCACACTTTATTAACAGTTATTCTAAACTCACAATTTATTTACAACTATTCTGAACTCACAATTTATTTACAGTCATTCTGAACTTACAATTAATTTAGTCTTTTATCCATTGCCAACCTGTTACACTTACTGAATGATGTAATGATTCCAAATTAAGGTTCTCAACAGAATTGGTTTTACATCCTAAGCAAATTTCTTCATAGTTTACAGCTGAAAAATGTGCAACACAGTAACTAATAAAACTGAAGAAACACACTTACTATAGCATCTTCACTTTATTGTAAATACGTTGAAAACCAATAACATAAACAAAATTGTACTTCAGGTGGAACACAAAGTTGTAACCATGGAAGCCGCTGCGAACACTCCAGCCCCTCCAGCTAGCAATGAAACACACATCCGTAAGCAAAGATTAATACAAGCTGGTTAGTTATCACAATTCTCTCGAATCTGTTAACTGCTAGTTTTTAAAAACAAATTGTTGTCCAGATAGAAGGTTGTAGTGTTACTGTACTTGTGTACAAAATTATCTGTTTATTTAGAAGCAAGACGTGAAAACCTTGCTTAAACATTTGCAATAGCACATTCATATATTTATAATTTTAAGGCTTGGACACTATATTTAAACTTGAACTGTTTTGTGAAGAAACTGACAGATATTTTATGCAAGAGCTGTTGTAAATTTTGATGTGGTAAGAAATTGTTTATGTTTGTTATTTCAGGAGCAGAGAGAGATAGTAGAGGGCCTTGATGTGCTGAACCTTGATTTATCACTCTACTAAAATGGACTTTGTGTGCCAATAATGCTCTAGTTTTATCCAAAGATATTTATAGTTAAACTAGGAGGTGGTCTAATAAAGCTTTTAAATCCCTCCTGAAATAGTGAGCTAGTTACCATGGGAATACTTAACAGCAGCAGCACTAGAAAGTAAGAATTATTACTCATAAAAAACCAGCAAAGAAAATTGGCAAACAATGGCATTGTGGTTTTGGTGGTTAGGTCTATTAAGTGTTATTTAATCACACACTTGAAAACGTTTGACACTTTTGTATAAATTTCCTCAAAAGTTTTGTTTAAAAAACAAAATGCTCTCGTTTTACATGGATTATTTTTTTTTAGACCAAGTATACTATGGAGTGGATTGGTTGTGTGAAAAACTTTCATTTTAGAAGTTTTGGATACAGTTTATGGAAATGTAAATTTGTATTTTAGAGCTTTTGTTTATATATATCACGTTTTTTTTTTTATCCCCTTTGTTGTTCAATAAAATTGGTTTTGTTATATTGCTGTATGCTGTAATCATACAAAATTGTGGTCGTACATACAAAACCAGATTTTTTATCGTTACGTTTTAATTGCTACTTATTTTTAACGATGCTTTGAAAATGTTAATTACCAGATTACTTTTTATTTTAAGGATCTATTTTTAAAATATGAGGTACCCATTTACGCACTGTAGAAAGGGTCACTAAGGAGAGGAAAAAGGGGTGCTCAACTTTGTATAAAATGCAGCAATTATATTTCTTTTTTTTGTACCTCAACTGTTATCATATATCCTGGAGTCTTATTTACAGACACGCTGAAATATGCTGTTGTTTCAGCATACAGATGATCCTAGGAAAGAGTTGGCCAGTATCCTCTGACCCTGTCCATTAAATTACTGTTAACACTGAGAAGCGGGTGAACGCAAAATTCTGACCAAACTCAATTGCTGAAACTAGTGTGTGCCGTCTGTTTAGTCACTGTGAACAGTTTTCAAATTCAGCAATAAAATTAAATGGCCAAATCTTCATTCTAAAGAGGCATAAAAATATATTCTGTGAATATATGTACAACTCCAGGTCTTTCTGGATTCGAGAAGAACCCTAAAAGGGTTCAGAGGTCTGGTTAAACAAATCATTTATAACTAACCAACCAGGTCTTCTGGAAAAATACTTTACCCGTTTATAAAATGTCCCAAAGTTCTAAATTGTTATTTACATAAATTAATGCTAAAAAATGCTTAAAGCTACCGCTTTTTGTACCCTTACAGGATATCGGCTAAATGTAATTACTTTTTTTGATCAATCCAGATAAACTTCTGCTTCTAACTGATTAACAAACATTTCCCTTTTTTAAACAGGAAATGCTTCAATTTTTGCTATGATTAATACAGTAATTGGAGTACCATGCACAACTTGATTATATGATTGTCGAAATACAATTCACTTTACTGGTACAAGGCAGTATCAGAGTTGACATATTTCATAGCGATTGAAATTTTCTGGATAAGTAAAAAATGTGTTGCAGTTCGCATCTAATGAGATTTTAATTGCTTCGCATATTCATAAAATGGTCAAGAAAAACATTTAACAAGGCTCACAGTGAAAGTCAGTGATAACAGGTGAGGTGATTTATGAATTAAGCTCAATTAATCTTTCAATGACACTATCATGTGATCATTATTTCTACATTTTTAAGGGTTAATACAGCATAATGGGTTTATAGAGCAAGTACGTTACTATTTCTAAGTAAATTTTTTAAGATTCATGTACAAATGGAACTGTTAAGTGTAAAGAGAAGGTTTTTGCCAAATAATTTTAATGTAACCATTGGTCTGAATAACTGGTCTCAACTCTAAAGCATTTCTATTCATGGACAAATTACAAACGCCCCATATGCATGGGTGTCAAAGGTCAGTTGTTTTGTTTAACAAATGAAAACTTCCAAGTTACTTTAGTGAAACTTTGTATGGTACTGTGCTTACAAATGCTTTAGTGTTTGGAACATAAATGGTCATAATCTTTAAGGCCAACATCTTGACTTATGGCTCAATTTTTTTCTTGTTTTTTGAAATGTACTGTACTGTCCTATTATCCTCCCCAAATTAAGCTCTTCTTATAACCCTCTTGACCTAGTTCATTCCACATCTCATCCAAACAAGCCATCCAATGTGTGCTTAGCAAATATTTTTGTGCTAAATGTTATGTATTTTAGATTTGTAGTTTGAGTGTGCAGAAATATTTAGCCACAAACATACACCCTCTTGTTATAGACCATCTCGATTTTGAATTGCTGTAGTCATTATACTGTATTAGTGTTTTCAGCTTTGAAGAAAGTAGGAGAAATACTTCGCCATTTTATTCCTTTGTTATCATAGTAATAATTGGTCTCTGAGTGGATGAAGATAGCCATGCTATAATGTAATTTCCCACAGTTGAAGAAGACCAAGCACTTTTAGCGGTAGCATCTTTCTTTCATTTCTGTACATACTCCTGTAATGTTTCATACAGTACATTACTGACTTTATTATTGCTGTATATGTTACAGTTTGATCTAGTCCTTTTATGATAATCACAGAAAGGCTCCCTCTCGAGACTTAAAAATGGGAATCTTCATTAGTGATTGATGTAGACACCTCACATTTTTCTTTTTATAATTAGACCTTTGTGTTGAAAATCATTTTCCTAATTACCTATGCACACTTACTTGATCATTCTTTTCAAAAGTGTGCAGTCATTATGAGACCATTATACTTTTTAAGTACATTTTCAATTCATTTCATTTTCACACACTTCTTTTTATTATCAAATTTCCCTCGTTCCTGTTTAGTTCTCTTATCTATCAGTGTACGATGATTAAGAAACACAGTATAGTGGGTTATCCTGATATCTGACTAAAATTATCAATAAAAAGCACCTATTAACTGGAGTGAAGCACTTGAAAGAGTTCTTTTAATAATGTTAATGTGTAGAAACTTGTACTTAAAAATTATTAGAAAGTGAGTGTAACTGACCTTTTAACCCGACATTTACCCTAGCAGAGCACATTAAACAATCTTTTTGTATGCACCAAGACTATTTCTTGCAGAATATTCATTTGTACAAGACTTGTTCTACTTTTACCTGTGATAAATAAACTGTATATAACATATGGGATGATGAGAATACCTCATCTTATTTTGCATTCCTGATGTTATTATATTTGAGTGTGTTTAGTGAATCAATTTTATTGTTATTCAGTGAAAACTACAATGATGATGATGATGATGACGATGCATTTTCATTATGAATGTCTTGCATGCTTCTTTATACAGTATTTTGCACAATCTTGAAAGTTATTACGAGATAAGTCAAAGATATTTGTCAAAAGGAGTGCAGATCATAATCAAGTGTAATGAAACTCCTGTGAACTAGTAATGCAAGACTAAAATTAGATTTTCAAAAACTAGTTTAAATCAGTTGATTGTGAACAAGAGTATATATATATGTACACTGTAAAAATTACAAGAAAATATTTAAAGGTGGTCTTCAAGTACAATATCATTTCATTAATGCAGTACTTAAAAGGACACGCTTCAGTTAAATTCAGTGGCAGTACAGGTTCACTTTTCCTTTCAATATTCCAGAAAATCCTCTGAACAAATTCCTATTGGCTAAATGACTAAAATGAAAACTGCAAAGTACTTTTATAACAGATTCAGCTAATGTGTGGATTCCATGACAACTAGGAACTTTTGACAGCTACAACATTCTCCCTATGGGAATAAATCGGTCTCAAACATTAAAACATCCTGTACGATGAATTATTCAGAGGCCTGAAATAACACCACTGGTTGAATCACCTACACTGAGCAATACAGATATAAGCAATCTTACATAAATCATTAAACTGACTTTCTTTTTGCAATAGGTACTCGTTAGAAAACTCGACAGGGTGATAAAAATGACAGCTTAAATGAAATGATACTCATCAGTTTAAGTTGATGTAAATAGCAAAAAGCTTTCCATGTAATTTCATCACTTTAAGTAAATGTAAATAGAAAAAAAAGCTGCCATGTAATTACACTAAAATAAAGGCCAAGAAGAGTACAACTATAATTCTGTCTGACCCTTCAATATTTGTAGAAGTTTAATGGGTCTTACCTTTGCAACAAGACTCCAAAAAAAGAATTCAGCATTCTTCAACTGTCATGAGGCAAATAACTTCCTGATAACAGCAGTCCATGTCTTACTGGACTGATGAGGCATTCTGCTGAAAGGCTGACTGGCAGTCAAGTCCTAATTTTCATACTCGATCCATCATACCGTTAAGTCTTCACAGGGTGCTTATTACCTGATGACAAAAGATATTTCAGTAACAATCACAGAGGGGACAAGCGAGTTAAAAAATTTACAACAATGAATGCATTCTTAATTTGATGTAATACAGTGATGAAAATACAATCAGTGTAAACTAAGAGCTTACAATGCTGTTTTTCTATGCCAGTACTGAACAGAATTTTGGGGGTTTCAAGATGCACGGCCACCAAACACCTGTCCGTACTAAATGTATCTCTTTTATTTATAAACGTGTGTACCAGGAAGTACAGATTGAGTAAAATAAGTCATGTAATCATGGGTCATGAAAACTATAAACTCTTGTATATTTGGGAGCTAACAAAGAGAGTGTCCTGACACTGTACTACTTTGTCACTCATTTGGCTGTTCAGATACATGTTCTTGAATCTACAAAATTGTTATAAGCATTTATTTTTGGAGTCTTGAAAAACTCGGAAGTACATGTGAATTGTCTCGACTTCTTGTGAAATGCATTCTCCTTAGGGGGTAAATGATGACCTTCAAATGCAGTCTTAAAACTCTTATAGAAGTGCAGACTTCACATGTAATCTCGGCTTACTCACTTGACTCGGCTGTTTTTCTGTTGTATACTCAAGATTTCATGAATTTTATACAGGTTTCTCCATAACATTTTTGACATCCTTGCCCTTAGATCCTCATGTGCACCATTATAAAATCACTACAGTGTTAGACAGAATGCTTATCAAAGTAGTTTTTAGAAGTACTGTAGCCTTAAATTATACATTTGTAGTTGCTGTCTGTGGCCGCAAGCAAAATTTGTTTTCCACGTTTAGATTTTTAATTATTCAACATTATTTTTTGGCTTGTTTAAATTTCAAGATATTAAGATTAATGGAAAGCTACTTCCAACATTCTGCAAAATCTTGAATGGACTTACGACCTGAGTTACTAGTTGGCATCCTAAGACAAAGTTTTTGGGTATTTTTGTATATCAGTAATGCATAACACTACTTTATACCACAAATCTTGTACTGCTGCATTTGATTCTACTGTTACATTGCTTTCAATAAAAATTTTGTAAATTGGTGTATATATAGTGCATCACTGCATTAGACTTGGTGGACATTTTGCACTTACTAGCTACATAACCCTAATATTAAAAGCTTCTTTATTTTAGTGTAGTATACTTGTAAAAAAAAAAATCACGTGAGGATCTTACTATGGGTATGAATCGTTATATATGACATTGAGATAAAATCATTGCAAGACAGTGGAGTTCACACTATCACAGAAAAATCAATCATTTTGATCATAAAGTGTAAACCCATCCCATACTACTGGTGTCATTGTGAAAAACTTTAATTTGTTAAATTTGAAGAATAACAATACATTTCTCATATGGAGTTTTATTTACCCTTAATATGAAAAACACTCAGCATAACAGTACTTGAAAATTACGTGCAGTGTTAAACAGATAAATATGAAAATACTTTATTTTTGTGTAAACTTTGTATTTTAATTAAAAAACTATGTAAGGAACTGATACTCTGTTGTACACAGCAACATGAGCCGTCCCAACCTAAGAATTTTCTCTCACCAGTCTACAGTTCTCACTTACTGTTTCTTTTCCTTAACAAAATGTACTGCCTACATTGGTCTGCTGTTGCCAATCATTTTTATGTTTTTGTTCTTGTGCTTACACACTTTCCATCCTTCCTACACACACAAGCAGATTTTACCTTTTTGTTATGGGTGGGGAGTATCAAAGAGCAATGGCAATTACTTACACTGCTGGCTACGGTATCTGAGCCATCTTACTTATTACTATTCCTTTTCCCTTCCATTTGATATTTTACCAGCAAGGTCAAGAGATTACATACCAAAGAATGAGACATGATAGGTTGGAGTTCCATAATCCTTCTCATATTACACCTCACAAGATCTAAGAGAAAGTTCAAATGCTCAGTTTTGCTGCAAGTGTTAAATTTGTTTTGATAAACTGTTGACCCTCTTAGACAAAATGGATACTGCCTACCTCCAACAATTACCATGGGCTGTACAGTGCCTATGATAACCAAGCTCTCATATTTGCATCTTGCTTAGGTGGGTAAGAGATACAATACAAAACTGGACATTTTTGTTATGTGGCTTGTTCAAACCATTCCTCAAAAGATTATTCAATATACAGGCAGTCCCCGGTTTACGGCGGGAGTTCCGTTCCTACGCCGCGTTGTAAACCGAAAAATAGTAAAAAATCATCAAAAATCCAAAGAAAACCATACTTTAAATACTTTTGGTGCACTGAAAACGATGTAACTATATTTTTATTGAGTTTTTCATCAAAAATACCTCCAAATTTTTATTATTCTGCCGTTTTGGAGCCATATTTTTCCTGTCGGATCGGCGTCGTAACCACAGAACATGCGTTGTAAACCAGGAAATAATTTCTGATGAATATATTTGAAAAGCGTCGTAACCTCGGAACGTCGTAAGCCAGACCCGTCACAAACCGGGGACTGCCTGTAAACCCCAACTTCATGTACAGTGCTTCAAGCTGTCTTATAAACTGCAACATTAGTTATGTCTTCTCTAAAAGAGGAACTTTAAAGCCTAACCTATCAAACCCTTCAGCTAAATACAAAGCTCAAGATCAGGGAGCTTTTTTAAACTTTTAAATATTAAATGAGTGCTCTGTTGACCAAGTCTATTCACTGATAGGAATGACACTGATTGTCTGAACAAGGAGCTGAGGAGGACTAACAATTCTACTATAACTGGGCACACCAAAAGCTTGTGCTAGGGGCAAGACGAATTTCATAGGCAGCTTGGGGAACCTTCCAATTGGAGCCTAAGGATTATCAGAGCCAATTTCTCCAACAAAAGTGAAGAGGGAGACAGATTTCCTTCCCAACTACTTTTGGGTGTGCATGAAAGCAGATCCTTCCTTCAGAAATGGATCATGTGGCAGGCAAGAGACCAACACCCTGTAAAAATTTCGGGTGCTGTAGCCAGCTTGAAACAGAGCCTTCACTTGACAAATCCTCGCCCTGCCGCAAGAACCAAAGGGTTATCCTGGAAGACCTGTGAACAGGAACCTGAAAGTGAGCATCCTTCAAATCCACTGTCTTAAAAAAAAAAAAATAAAAAAAGGTCTGCTTCCAAACAGATATGTGTACTCGTTGTCACTTTCCCCCTGTGGAAAGTTGTGAATTCTAGGAGCTAAGGTCAATAATAGGTCTCCAACACCCAGTTAAGGAAATTGCGAATATCCAGCTGTAAAATCCTAAAGACATATCTGTTACCCCTTCTAGTGTTTCCTTTACTATCAATGTCCATTGGAGAATTCTCTAAGCAAAACTCCAAGGGTTCACCTCCAGAAATGGCAAACAATAACCTAACTTTGAGTCTTGTATCAACAATAGGTATTCCTGCCAATGTCTCCAATATCTCGAGAGACATGCCTTCACAGGACCATAACAGGAAACTACTGGTTAGAATTTCTACCACCTCTCTCAAGGCTCAAGGGTGACTGATTTGATATAGAGTCAAATGCCTAGTTGGGTATTAGGATAGGATCTCCTGTATGGAGTTCCAAGAGACCTATAGGACTGCCTTCATTGGAACACAATGATGAGGGACACCTATAAAATTCTTTACAGCCTGTTTCCTGTAGCGTACCATACCTGAAATTAAATTGCTGTAATGGACATCATAGTATTGAGTGGTTGTCACATCCAGCTCCTCTGTCAATTCTTTTGACTAATGAAGCTGGGAAAAGATGCCAGCCCATTATAATGGCTATTACAAAATTCTCCAAATCCATGCATTCAGCATACCAGATACGCCTCTCACAACAGAATCTCTTCTCTAGATGCTGTTTGTTAAAGAATTGATCATAAAGATATTCAAAATTATTAAAGATCTCTAGAGTGAGGCTGCTGGTCATTTAGCCCTTGCTATATTATCAGCTTTCTCAAGTAATTTACTTAAGGCTCCCAACACATATTCTTGCTAATTGGAAGCCACTGGTATTTCTCTATGGATCCTTTCTCCAAAATGGATCTCTGCTGGTATCAGAATAAATGCTAGCCTTGGGAGAACGGAAGCAGGGTCCCTTGCTAAAGCCTCTATGCCTTAGGGAACTTGTCCGACCTGTATGGTACAGGCAAACCACATCTTGAAGAGGAAACATATAAGGTGTTGCAATGGACTTACCATTTGGCGCATTGAGGAATTTTCCTGCATCTTTGCCTTTATTTTCCCCAAAGTAAGCTCCACAGAAACTACAGTGGATAATTCAAAACCTATAAATATCTCCTCTGACTTGACTATCATCTGAGACTGCTACCATGGTTATCTGAGGTGGTTTAGGATACCTTCTCAGTTCTATTCCCTCGCAAATCCAATTAAAGATTTCACTACAGGAAGCCTCTTCCTGATAAATTGATTGAAATCTTCCTCCTCATTGGGAAGAATTCTAATTTCCTCAAGGTCCACATCAAACGATAACTTACCTGCTGAGATTTCCTCTTAGGAAGTCCTCCTTCCCTGAGGAGATATGGTTCTATTTCTCTTGTTACCAGCATAGATACAGATATCAGCAGGGGCAGATTGAGAATCCTCAAGTAAACCTGATGCCTCCCAGCAAAAGCTAAATGAACTGCAAGAGCTTGTATCTCTAGATAGGAACTGTAAGACTCACTACAACCAAATTCTGTGGAGGAAACAGATATACTACTGCATTATTATGTGGTTGTTAGAGGTTTCTTTCTCATAATACAGTATCCACTATCAAAAGCTACTGCACAAACAACAAAAATAATTAACTCTCTTATCAGAGAATATTTTTAAATCCTTCCTCTGCAATACTGACTTGACACAAAATATACACTAAACCTTTCTTTAATGCCGTCCTAATTTCTTATGCCACATGTGCAGCTTTTGGAGTTTTCTAGCAACAGTACAGGCTTCATGGGATCTATACAAATTAGGAAAAAAATAGTAATAGAAAGTAGCGTGTATGAGATTACTGAGACTACAAGTGTTGGTAGTTGAGCATCCCATTACCGGATACAGGAGATGAAAACCATTTTATCTGAACTCCATTATCTACAAATTTGCTAGAATTTTCCTACCTCTTGAGAGGTTTTCCTGTGAGCACATCATTCTCTCACATAAGTGTTGTAACAGTACTAGCTAAAAGTCGAGTTTTATCAAGCATTGCAAATCCACTCAAGCTTGTTAAGCAACCAGAGTAGACTGTTCAGTGGACTCAATACAACACTCCCACTGGAATGAAAGGTAAAATACACACAAACAGCAGTAAATACCTAGGTAATGGTTAATTTGTGATACATTTGAGCATATCTTCTGCACTAATCATGTCAAGGGGACTTCCAGTCACAGTATCATAAAAACCATAGATTAGCTCTGCAAGGGGTATTAGCCTACCTTGGAAATTGCCTTTTTCTATAGTATTTTGGTTGCTTATAAAGAATTTACCATTATTTTTTTGTCAGTCGACTTTAATTAACCTGTAACTAACCTCAGAACTAATATGTTTTTGAATGCTGGCCATCCTGGAATTCTACCACACATGCGCAGTGTTACAGGGGAGCTTTGGGTATAAAGTAGAGTTTCCTACACCAGGGGGTCCAGGGGGCTCTGGCCCCCGACTATGTAACACGGACTGCTAGATTAGGTTAGGTTAGGTTAGGGTATGTTAGATTAGTATAGTTCCTTTTAAAACAGGTTTCCTTAGCCAATCCATTCTTAAACATATGGCTCCCTAATGACTTGTGCATGCGTGGAACCATTCCAAAACAACGTGACAGTTGGGTTTTCTCCCAACTTTTCCAAAAACCAGCATTCCCAAAGGGTTCCCTACCATGTTGGGTAGATAGAAGGTTCATTATAGCTGACCAACAATAAACAACACCACCTCCTTCATCAGCAACAGTGAAATTACAGGAGAAATCAATTTCCAAGGTAACAGTCTGAGCTCCTAGAAATACTGAATTATCAGTCAAAATAACTGTTAGCTCTGTGTTCAGTACCAGCCCCACTGGGATGAAGGGTAAAACATAAACAAACAAACGACGGTAAATATGTCGGTAACAGTTAATTTGCAACATATTGGGGTAATTCTAAGTATTAGCTCCGTGCCGGTTTTTACCTTTTCAACTGGTTTTTTCGACACTTTTAGGGGTTCTGATACTGGCGGTGCATCTGTTTGTTGTCGGCCAAATGGAATGTCCCTTCGCCGTGTTTAGTACTGGCCGGGGGGGGGGTACCCATACGTTAACAAGTTATTGCACTTGCCGGACGGGATATGAACCGTTCGAAACAGACGTATACATATACCCGTGCTCTGTCTTGTGAAGATCGCATACGGAAACCCCTCGTTGGATGGACTTCGGGGGTTAATTACGGGTTAATGAGACTTGAGCGCCAAAAATGAAAGGCAAATTCATAATTAGCAGCCAAAAAACTGTAGAAAAAGTAAAGTTATAGCGCCGTCGGCGACGCGGAGCTACTATATAGTTCTACCCACTGATCATGTCATGGAGACTTCAGGTGAAACTAGAGCTTTAAAAAATCTAGGTTACAATTTCACTTTGTGTTTTGGCAACTTATAAAATAATACCAAACTAGCCTGGGGTAGGCTACCCTAAATCAAAATGAAATGAAAAGTCGGGGCACTGAAGCATACAGACACACAAACAATATTACGTATCAAAAGGATTAAACGGTATTGAGGTTAGTAATGACAGTATATGAATATGAAACATACCTTCCGTGACTGTTTCGTAAAACACACCAATGGAAACGGGGGAAAAGTGAAACTTTTCGCAGTCTCTCGAAACTTCAGGACAGGTGACAAAGTTGACACATGATGATCTGAAACTACGTCTTTAGAACGGCGCACCTGCGCTCTTCTTGGTTCCTGAATTGAATTGAATATAGAATTTAGGCCAAAGGCCAAGCACTTGGACCTACGAGGTCATTCAGCGCTGAAATGGAAATTGTCAGTAAAAGGTCTGAAAGGTGTAACAAGAGGAAAACCTCGCAGTTGCACTAAGAATCAGTTTTTAGGAGAGGGTGGAGCAAGATGGCGTTCACGTCCAAACACAGTTGCGGGTACAATGCACTATTCTCGTGAGGTGCTGCAATTAAGTGATACAGTTTTACCTTATACCCTTCTCTTTCATACTGTTTATTACATTAATATTTACACTGGAAACGAATTCCTTTTTTTTTTTACAATTATAAATGTCAATATTCTTTAACGATTAATATTCTCGTTACCACGCTCTTCTTTTCTTTTTACAGGTATGTAATAAAAGCCCGGATAAACAGGAATGCTATATTTTGGTTAAGGCTTTAAGAAAAGCCCCTTGAAGGCGAGGATACATATATCACATGTTGGGGTTTTTTTTGTCTCTGCTCACCTAACCACCCTTGGACCAATCCAGCACTTTTAATATTTAAACTTAAGCTTCTTTGGCGCCTTCTCTGTTTATATATACAAATACAGTAATACATTTTGGCGAGAGGCATTTGAACATGTTTATCAGCAAACATCTGAGAGTAGTTTACTTACTTACAATCAGACCTTTTTTCTTTTATATTGTTCTTCCTTCCATTTCATTAAGATAACGTATATTCACTCAATTAAGATGAGAGAATCTATTTTATGTGGCAGTGACACAGAGTGTTTTGCATAGCCTTTATTTGTAAGTTTAATTAAAATCATACTTTCACTGTAAATGTCACTTCTCTCTTACTTGTTCAGAAAACCGAATTTCAAAGAAAAATTAACCAAACATTCAGCTGACTGTGGGTTATTACAGTACATAATTACAAAGGTATAACTCCTAAATGACTTATAGGAAGAAAGCTCATTTTGTACAACATGAATGAAAAGATTCTTATACCAAAATGGACTAGCATCTTTTTTTACTCGTGTTAGTCTGCTTTCGCATATGCAGAAATCATTCTAAATAAATAAAAAGGTAAATTAATATGCAATAATGGGGAAAAGTCAAGCTGATAAACTGCTATGTAAGTGTACAGATAATAAAATCTTCAAAACCTGAGAGCTGATTCATTGTATTATGGTTAAAAGTTGTTTTGGTCCTACTTCTGATAGATTTTTCTTTCCTCAGATCCTAGCACGTACTGCCAATGGTCTTTACAAAAAAATTATTGTAATTCATGCATTGCTTTCTTAGTCTGTCTGGTAATGATCACAAAAAAAAGAAAATACACAACCATGAGCTTGCAATCTGTTCTGCATGAAAAACTTCCTTTGAGCAATACGGTCATCTTTATGCATGTTTAACGTACACATGTAATTAATTTCAAAAGGCAGTGTTATCTCTGTAATACAGCTTTTTTCATTAACGTTAATGCACTAGCCTCACTATAACAAATCTACTCCAGGTATAATTTGACTTTAGCTGTTGCAATACAAATCCAAAACTCTCCCTTTAGCCTTTAATTCCTTGCAAGCATTAATTCTTAGTCAATCACTGGGTGACCTAAAATGTACAAAAACTCGGAGCACTGATAACCAAAGTACTTGGAATGTTTATGGCATTATTTCTGCTAACATATCTTAGTGTACTGAGCCTGGACTGACAGTTGACTGAAACTGTGATTAAGTTACCTGAAGAAAATAGAACTGTACTTATTTTCCATCTGTACAGGAGACTGAAATCTCTTCTTTTTTAGTAAGCCAGACAGCTGATTCTACTCTATCTATTTTACAGGTGGAAAATTATAACTACCCTGATAACACCAATTCTACATAGCCCTGAATTTGTCTATAATGTAAGTATGAAGACAGTGTACATACTGTAAGCTGAATTTTGTTGTTTGGTTAAGTATTGCAGTTACAAATGATTACAATAAATTATATATATTCTTTCTATTGAAAGTACAGTATGTATATTCTTTTTATTATTAAGGACTTTATATATCAGATTGAACTCATCATCAATATGGAAATTACTTGTTAATAATATCCTATTATGCTAATATGCTATATCATTTTCATGCCATTCTAAATAGAGTACTGTATCACAATCTTGAGCAATTTTTTAAATATGTATTTATTTAATCATTGCATACTGAAAATGAATTCTCAATACTATAGAGTTACTGTAATATCATTCATTAACCATGCTACAAACTTTTTATTCTTTGAATACATGTACGGGTGTAATTAAATACTGTTCAACAGAATTATTTCTGGGGGAATCAACAGTCTGGAATGAAATCATTTCTACTGTCACACAGGTTGTC
Source organism: Macrobrachium rosenbergii (assembly GCF_040412425.1). Taxonomy (NCBI): domain Eukaryota; kingdom Metazoa; phylum Arthropoda; class Malacostraca; order Decapoda; family Palaemonidae; genus Macrobrachium; species Macrobrachium rosenbergii. The sequence continues at coordinate 55,489,206 of NC_089754.1, forward strand.
AAGCATGGTGAACTTTAGCTCCCAACCTTATCAATCTTACTACAGCAGTAATCTGGAGATTAATTTTGATTGGAGAGACTGATAAACAGATAACGTATGTCAGTGCCACCTAGTATTTTAATCTATTGATAAGTTTAGTAAAAAATGTGGTTTCCTCGCTGCTTTTTTTCACAGTAAAACTTAACTAGTTCAGTGCTCATTGGTGAGTCTCGTAACCTTATTGCTCGGCCTTCCTTGCTAACTTCTGTTATTGATGATGCCAAAGTAAAATCATTAATAATAATAATAATAATAATAATAATAATAATATTAATAATAATAATAATAATAATAATAATAGACAAAAAATGGATGGGGAACTAAGAGTGGCCTTATGCCAAATGGAAACAGTAGCAGTCCACAACCAAGCAAAACGGAAACACTGTAAAGATAAAATGAAAGAAATTCAACAAAATGAGCAATCCTGGCAATTATGATTTCCCAATTATGACTAACAACACCAGCTCTCAATAAAATGATGGAAAATCTGAACGCTAAACATAGTGAGACGAATATCAACATATTTTCACAAATTTATCAGTGATGACAACTCCTGTACTGTAACGGCTTTGTTTATGGTCTAAGAGTACTACGGTATTTCGGACAGTACAGTAGGTTAAAAAGAAAGGAAATAATGAGAAAGCAGGCTGTGAGTTCAAAACAAAAACCCACTGTGGTCCATGGGGTGGCAAGGAGAGGCCAAAAGACACTCGGCAGAATATAATGAAGGATCAAATCAGAGAGACAGTGCACCGATCTATTCCGCATCACTAGATCACGTCTAATGATTTGCAATTACACTGGACGACGTCGTTTGCAAACCATCACTGATTTTGACACTCGAAAGCGTCTCTTTAGTGACAGAAACTAAATTGCAGACAACAGTAATGTTCAGATATCATAAATATTTTGATAATTCATCAGTCACTAAAGACACTGGTTCAAAATGAATGATGGTTTTTAAAATCTTACAGAGATTGTACATTAATTCACCTCTAACATTCATTTGTATTATATCTTGTTTTGATACTGACATATGGAGAATTCACACCTGGAGTCTTTAGATTGGTCAGGCTAAAGCACCACTCCATCGAGCAATGAAAGAGTATATCTTATATATCTATTTATATATATATATATATAGTACATATATGGCTTTCTTAAATACAGAGTACTTAGCTTTATTAACACTGTTTTGTCCACATAATTTACAAAAACGAGCTTCAGCTATCTTGTAGTGACTCTAAATCCATTAACTGTCAAATGACAATGTGCAGATGTTTTCTCAATTGTATACAAATGTCAGTTTTGGTCAATGTAACTTTGCTTTTGGATTACCAGAATGCAAAGAGAATTAATTTATCTAATCTGACATTATGCCCAGTTAAGAAAAGACAAATACTGATCTTGGGGCCTTGATATTACATTTTGGCTGTCTGAAAACTGATCCTTGGAGTTTTGATATTCCATTTTGACTGTCTGAAAACAAGCGCTTACTTTTATCTCGAAACGATTCGAAATTACTTTTTCCTCTCGGCTGAAAGAGAATACTATTTATAAATGTCCATTCCCAACTCTACTGACATCTTAGTAACTATCAGCACCATTGACATCTTACAAATCTTTGACTGTAATCTAAAAGAAGATTCTGTTTTAACCATTTCATCCTACTTTACCACCTTTATTTTCCCTACTTCACCACTACCCATTAAAAAATGCAACAAGTTTCTCCAGATGTCTACATCAAACCTTTACACAAAATCCAGTGTTCTGTTACAAAACATTTATAACACTAACAACCAATACATTTTCCAGTCACAGAACATTTACCTCCATTTATAACTAACTCGACTAAAATGCTATTCTAGCCTTGCCTTTGTTATTCATTTGTCTTTACCACCCTTTGTAGCTTTGTGGATAACAGTGAACTACTGTATACAGTAATGCCCTCTCGAAAATGTTCACCTAAATCAGATCCTAAAATGGGAATAAGACTACCATTTATATCTTCAAAAGAGCATCATACCATACTGATGAAGGGACACTACAGTAGACAGAAGCCTTGATTCTTGTTTTTTGTGCTTTTTAAGCATCATTGCATCGTGAATTTCTACAGTAAATTAAAAAATGAAAGAACGGTGGTGCAGTTCACAAGCTGCAAAGAATGCAATAGTCAAAAGGACATATATAAGACTATGAACTCACACACTCAGTAGCATACATAAGCCTTTTTAAGAGTCAAAGTAAAGTGAATGTCCTTCTTTCAACAATAATAAAAATACTGGCCTAAATTAGACTAATGAACTTTTGTTGTCAACAATATTCTTACCCTAACTTAGGCAAGTATTTTCATCACCACCAATGATAAAAATGCTTGCCAAAATTAGATTTTTGTCGTCAACGAAGGCAATGCAAAATGGTACCTCACAAAGGTGAACTGGAGGTTTACTTCTGCACATATACTGATCCTCATAAGAAGTAAACTGGCTAAAGCCAGCTGCCTAACTGCATCAGCAATATTATGGGATTGGAAGACAATGTTCTGTGACAAACAAAATCTGACAGTGGCTTTCCAAAGTTGAGTCAGAGACACACTTTACATTTTGTACCAGAATGCTGTGTCTTGAAGCAAATTTCAGTCTGTTCAGTGTTGTCTTATCTTTATGCATCAAAATTATGAAGTACAGGAAATACAAAATAAGAATTCCACTGCGTTGTATGCACAAAGAAAAAAGTACAGTTGGAATACATGGGGTCAGATTAGATTGACATCTAATGCAGTTTTTAGTCCAAATAAATTAATATAATCTTGAGCAGAAGTGTAGCCCATTCCTTACCTGACTCATCCTATTAAGTGCATAGTCAATTTACAGTAATTCCCTCAGCATTATCACTTACAAAAAGCATTAAATTTCTATGGGTCCAACTAACTAGGCTCAAATGTTAGAAATGTAGCACATCACACTGAGGTAGCCCTGAATTGCCACCCTACAATAAACTGGTACTCTTGCATATTCATTTCCAGTTTTTGATACCACAGGAGCCCCATTTCTTTGGAAATCCAAAACATTATGTAATAAGATACCTATTAAAAGATACTCTTGATATAACTTCTGTTAGCTCCTATACAAGTTTTTAAACCCTCTTGCTCAATTGTTTTTTTTTTTTTTTTGTCTCACTGCAACCATTAGGCTATTACTATTTCTTGACTCCTAGGGTCTGTTGAAAGTTGTAGTTATTTGCACTTCTTTTTATGAGGCTTGGGCATGAAAATAAAGTTATTACTCCTAAAATTATGCTGTAAATAATATTCTCTTGTATTTAATAACTTTAGTAAAGTCTATACATCAATATGATAATTATCTAATCCACCAAACATACAAAGCTCTAATCATTTCTAATTGCCCCCTTTTTTCAAAAATTACAAGGACTGAACATTCAATTTAAATACAGTTTGTGTGTGTGTGTGTGTGTGTGTGTGTGTGTGTGTGTGTGTGTGTGTGTGTGTGTGTGAGAGAGAGAGAGAGAGAGAGAGAGAGAGAGAGAGAGAGAGAGAGAGAGAGAGAGAGAGAGAGAGAGAGAGAGAGAGAGAGGCTGCACCCTCTTTAAACAGTGATTTACAACAAAATAGTTTTGTGGAAAATTCTTTCAATACTTTTAAAATCTTTCAGCATCTTCATATTAGAATACATATCAGGTACACTGTACAATTATCTGGAAACCACTGTCACAATTTCATGAACTGATATGAGAGAGAGAGAGAGAGAGAGAGAGAGAGAGAGAGAGAGAGAGAGAGAGAGAGAGAGAGAGAGAGAGAGAGAGAGAGTCTTTAGTAGGCGCCCAAAATCTATGCTCATTTAATCTTGTGGACTGACCCCTTGAAAATGAAAAAATTAAAAATTCAGCCTCTTTTGATTCAGAGGAAAAGATGAACATGAAAAAAAAAATTATTAATTTGAAGTTACATAACATGATAGGAGTAGCTTTTCAAGGTCTAAACAACAGAAAAATATTGAAAACAAGAATGCAGCACTAGAAGCAATCTCTATACCCATAATCTCTCAGACATGTCAAGAAGTGATGAAAAGGAATTTGGTTCCAGTATGCCAAAGACTCAAGAGACCTTAGGCTAGATTCATGAAATGCAGTAATTTTGCACAAAAGTTTGTAAGACTGGAATTTGTAAGAATTTGAACACAAGACTTCATACTGCAAGAACACTTGTATACCACTGTAATACTTTGACAGGTAATTCATTACTACTTAAAAACTTCTCACAGCCAGATTTGCCTTATCTCTCTGATTTTTAAAAGAACAACAGACTACTGTACAACAGTTAATGAATCTAGACTGAGATCAGAAAGAACACTGGAAGACTATCATATATCATAAAAGTTTTCACTCATATATTTCTTAATTACAAATTATTGTAAGATTATCCCACTGGACACTTGAAAATAAGTATAAGCATCAATTAAATCTACATAACTTCAGATAACACACGGTCAATACAATGACATCAAAACCTGCATCCATCGTACTCTCACATAACCCTTTGATAGTATTTACAATACAGATTTTTTGGTGCAAAAAATGACCATTCTGCTTTACACATGAATAAGCTTTATATCCAAAGTCAATTTCATTATGCAATGACAATAAGTTAATACTAAACAGATCTATTAATACCTAAAGCCAAGATTAGCAATGTTTCTCTTATACCATCAAGCTATCACTTTTTACTAATCCATCATATGGCAATGGCATGACAAACAGTTTCAACATAATTCCCAGAGTCATCTCTATACTGCATAAGCTGCTTAGCTGATGGTGTGACTTTTCAGACGATGTGAGAATTCAATTCAAAATCCAGTATACTATTCCAACAGAGTGACCATTTTTACATCCTACACTCACCATCCACAAAATAGAGCAAAACTGACTCTCATAGCACAGAATTTTATCTTTTTTGGAGTAAAAATGTACAAAACACACAGTGATAATGCAATACAGTTAAAGATACCAAATACACAGCAACCGTTATATATAATGATCATTCAAGACAGTGAAACACCAAAGTTTTCTACCCCTTTATAAAGTATAAAGAAATGGTATAAAAGATGACAAGTAGAATTGAAAATAATATTCTGGAAAATGTACATGACTGTAAACTAACCTTAAGAGGGTTATGACACCTACACTGATTTGCCTTGTGATTATTTATCAATTTACATATGTAAATAACTGAATAAATACTGTACAAAATCCAATACATAGAAACCATAACAGACCAGTTCCTCCTGTAGAAATCTGTTTTTCTGATACAAGTAATCTTGAAGTTATAAAGTCAGACCTTAAATAATTACTATACATCAGTCACTTGATCATTATCTACTCTTAACAGGTCACATGTTGTACAGCACAGTGCTATTTCTTATGCTGTATACCAGCAACATTACATTTTTATACCAAAAACTCTTACAAACTTTCTGTCCAAATGTCTTTCCCTCCCATGAAAGAATTCTTTGGAGATTCCTTTGAAAACAAAGGGGTGAGCTTCCAAAGCTCTTTTTCTTTTATTATTATGGGGATGAATACTAGTATTAATTTTGTAATACAGGAAATCAATGTAGTTTTCATAACCATTTCTCTTTGTGCTATGAGGCTTCTATTGTTGCAACGACTTCAAGCCTCAAGTTCTTATGAACACAATGCTAACAGATTATCAAACTGCGATGCATTTACAATCTGAATATATTGCAAATCAAGTTGATAACACAGACACCATACTTAGATGAAATAAAAGTAACTAAAGTACAGTACATAATTTAATGGGTGTTGCTCATACTTTGTAAATCATCCTGGTGAAACATTTGAAAAAATAAATATAGTTAACCCTCTACAAATAATGCATACAACACAGAAAGTCATTTTAATAAATAAAGGATATGTATCAGATGACAAATTATCTAAGCAAAACTGACTGTGCCACATTTGAAAGCAGGAAAAGTATTCTGTACTGTATTGCACGATTAGTTTAAGAAATGAACTACCTAACCCACAAGAGCAAAACTTTATGTCATACACCCTGAACCAGACACAGATTAGGCCCTCAGAACCACCCACTCGATTTAAAATACCATTGGCGAAAGTACAACATTACTGGACGTTTATCATTCAGTCTACCTGTGAGTCAATGAATGAGATTTCAAAGGTAAGGGCATTGACGGCCGCTACTAACAGCATTAGTTCTATACAATTCATGTTTCTTGAATGCTACTGCTATTCCACCTAGTAAACAGGATTTAAATTCTTCTGCAAAGACACCAAGATTTGGACCCTATGTCATTAAAACTTCAATCCAAATGATATCATTCCTTTCACATGTCAATCAAATACTTTCTAGCAGTTGGTAATACTAACAACTGGCATATGCCAAGCAAATAAAAAAATGGGTAAAGGAATATATCCTCAGGTAATCATCTCAAATCCAATTTCTATAACTACCACTTAACAGTTAGGTACACTAAAGATTTCTGAGTACCCTATGACTCCCATCCAAAGAATCATTTGGGAAGGGACACTCTTCAAGACCCTACAACCTTGGGGTCTCATTTAAGCCTCCTACAGCAACAGATCACCTGACGTCTACTAACCAATGGAAAATGCAATGAGTGAAAATTCTGAACTTACCATAATTTTCAGAGTTGAGAGATGGGCTGCTCATCCAAAACTGTAGGCCATTAAACAATCCCAATGCACACAGATAATGCCTAGCAATACCATTATCTCAACAGACTAGAGCTAAATACATCACACTGAAATTATCGTTCTATTCTACAGTTGTATTTATTTTCGTCTACACAACTTTACCGTGTCATTTACATTTAGTTGTACGCGATCCTAATTCATGTGGATATGTGTCATGGTTTGAATATGGCTTATCTGAGTACATGTGGAAACCCTGGTACTCATGTCACAAAGTGTAGAGAGTTTATTCGAGGAAATAAAAACAATACGACACAACTACAATCACACGTGTAACATTCAAATTTGCACTGCGTCTAAGCTTGAGAATGATAATTGTGCTTTCAACTCGAATACTGTGAGATTGTACTTGCAATTGAATAGATTACTATCAATTAACCAGTAGGCACAATAGTTACTTATAATACTGATGTCATTCAGAAGAGAGCATGAAACCAAATCCATTTAAAGTTAGGAAAAAAGAATGAGGTCCAATAGTTCAAATGTCAAATTAGCAACTACAGTTCTTCATATACTTCTGATCAACCTCTGTTGATCATTTTCATGCAACCAATAGCAACGATGTTGAATGAAGCGTTCTTTGCATGAGAACATGTTACAAGTGTTGCTAAGTTTCAAACTTGTTTCACAGAACATTCACAATATTTTGGTAGGATAATGTGTGTTCCATAATGACCTTTAATTCTCTTCCTCCTCTTTGGTTGAACATAATGAGGTCTAGTGTCCACATTCACCCATTAAGTCTACCAAAAAATGTATCTTGGCATTTCCACTAAAGACACAAATTGAGTTATAGTTTTTCCTTGATATTCTTACTTTTTTTTCACTAGAGTTTACAGAATGGTAACTACTGTAATTTACCATCAGCATGAAGGATTTCCTAATCATTGCAGAAAAATTCATGTATAATTTGACAGATTATGAGAAAAAAAAACATAAGTTTGTTGAGTTGCACTAATTAAAGGTCATTTTACCCTTGATGTAGATCAACTTGGAGACAAGGCGAGAGTCTAGTGAGTCACATCCGGCTTCTTTGGTTTGGCCAAAGTGCTTTTATTCAAATATTCAAGATCTCTCACCTCAGCAGAAACAAAAGCAAGAAGAAGAGCTTAGAAGGAAGGAGCGGTGGGCGGCAGCCTGTACGAGCCACTACACAGCATCACTGATTGGGTAAAAAGACAAGTTTAGAAGTAGAGAAGAAGAATACAGGAAGGAAAAAATCATACATAATAATATAAAAAAAATCAAAAATCTTTGTTTTGAATGATAGCAACCAATCAAGTTTGTGTGGAAGATATGAAGTATAATATATTCAGCCTGATTCATATACAGTACAGGACTGTAGTTCATACACCCTGCAGCTGCATTGAGGGTCATCTAATATAATCACAGACATGCAAGATTTACTTCTCATAGCTACATGAAACCATAAAGTTTATATTCATTCCTACTGATTTTCAATGCTTTAATGAAAGCTCAAGACTAGTATCTCTGTCACAAAGCTCTGTATAATGTATAAGTCATCTGTTGAGATGCAGATATTAGAATTGTTATGGAGCAAGGATGTCCTATGCAACATTCTCTGGTTCTTCTACTAACTGCTGTCAGTCACATACATGCTTCAAGTGATGAGTGAACCTGAAAAAATAAAACAATTTGTAGCTCTAAGCTCACTGTCCTTCATGCAAGATTGGAGAAAGGGATTGTCATAGTTGCTACCCTACCCTGTCCTATGAGGAAGTGTTAAGACCAAAGCTTCAAGAGGCAGACGGTGTATACATATATGTATACACACATCCATTACTGCATATGCATGTATAAAGTATACAATACAGAAATGTATATGACAGATGACAATGTTGGGCATATAATAATAAACACATGCAAATCATTACTCACTGATGAGGTTTTGGGTCCAAAAGCATCCGAGACCATCACCAGTTATGATTCTCCAACTCATATGGTTTCTCCAACGTAAGGCACTGCAGCCCACACTGCTCTTTTCAGTGCCCCTTGGCTCTGAAACTAATTTTCAGTGTAATCCCTACCTGAAATCCTGGAGGTATCCGCTTAGTATGACACATGTAATTAGTGAACGAGCACTGTAATCACTCGACTTCTACGGAGTGGACAAGCATGATCTTATCCAGAGATCCTGAGAAATAATATGAGCTGAAATTTTTGTAGGATATTTCTTACCTGCCTTAAAAGTACTACTTGTTCAAACTAGTGGTCTCCTGTTAATGTTCTCTCAAACGCTAAACAAAAAGTAATGGCCAGTGTTCACTGAAGGAATAGAAATCTTACGGGGGAATCCTGTTTTTATCACCGTACATCATTACCACATCGACTTTATTACACACTCACACACATAAAAGGCATTAACCTAATCAAATACTGTACTGAGAGTTTAACTTAAAATCTCTTTAGTTCAAGTAACAGTAATTTGAAACTGAAATCTACAACAGGACCAATTCTATACTCGTGATACTCAATAAACTATAATAATGCTAACAACAACAGATTCTTTTTATATCTACAACCATATATAACAAGTTAACATGTACTTTATGTATACAGAACTAATGTATATGCAAATTTTATATATATACATACATATATATAAGGTATATATTTATATAAAAAGAATACATGTAAGTTTAAAAATTATGTGCAAAATGATGATGTCTCCATTTAAGCTTGTTGAATCAAAATTCATTTAAAAATATAACATGATATTGATGATTTACGTGAAGCACTTTTTTACTGAGTAACTTTTTACCAACAAAGTGCAAAAAGTTCATTGACTACATCTCTCACAAACAGAATTTTCTAGTAAACAATTTTAACCTGCAAATTGACTTTTAAAAACAGGTTACTGACAAGGGAGATAATATATAGTAGTCAGCTGATTCAAATGATGGAAAGACTGCTATGGTGTCAAAGTCAAAACATTCATACAGGTTTTCTGTCAACCAAAGCTTTCGACTTATCAAATGTATGGCCTTCCAAACCTATCTGGGAGCAAGGTACTTGTACATACAGAAGATAAATAGCTCTAGAGCTCATTTTAATATAGAAATCCAAAAGTATTATGGCCTCCTGAAGGCATTGAAATTTTTCTTTTTACAGTAAGTCAGCCTGAGAGGGGAAATTATGTAGACCTGAATACATTTTCAGGCAAGGGATCCCAAGAATGGTAAGAGATGGCATTCAAAATACAAATTTACCATCATGGTTGATAAGATTTCTCATATATATATGAATCATGTATAATTATCACAATTTATGATGAATAAGACATCCATAAACACAAAGAAAACAGTGAAAATGCTCTAGACTGAAAGTGTTTTGATTTTTGAAAGAGCACTATGAGATATTCTGTGATGGTGGATCCTGCATTATTAAATATTAATGAAACTGACATAATCCCCTCCTCTACCATTTGAATAAGAATTAACAATACTTTTCAAGATCAATGAAGCTTCCATTTTCCCAATTCTTGCAAATACTTTATACTTAGAAGCTTAATACCAACAAATATTAGTCAGGAAACATGAAAACAGTAAATGTCATGATTCATGTGGCAAACATATTGTACTGTGTAAGGAACAGATATTTTTGACCAGTTAAGCGATGTGCTGCACTTATTTATAGAGACTTATCTGATTGATGTGTGCCTATACACATATTCTTTTCATATACTATGTACATATATACCTACACTGTATATATATACAATATATATATATATACATATATATATCCATCTTTGAACACACATATAAATACTGTTCATACCTACTGTATATGCTAATAATATGCATGAGTAAGGTATGTGCATGCTATGGTTACAATTGACATATCACAGCCTTTCAACTGAAGGAAATAAATATCACTAGAAAATTTAAAATCCCAACAAGACTAGGCAACACTAACCTTAGAAATTTAATCTATGTACGAAATGAAAAATGTAAAAAATCAATCCAAGAAGTCTAACAATGCAGTTATGCATAAAATACCAAGAACATGTTATGTAAATGTCTTTTACATTTGACCCTAAAATGCCCTTTAAGCTTTACCTCAGTTGGGTACATGTATTTAATAATGACAAAAAAATGACAGTAGTGAAATTTACATATTTTCAGTCTTTCAACATATACGTTTCCTGGGATTTTGTTCGAGATTCTACTTTCGACACACACTTGCTGATGAGACACGATTTGACTAACACCTTCCACCGGGTGGGAGGCGATTTCTACGAATTCTCAAGTTACTTCATGCAGCATGCAGACTTCAGAACTCTTCACACAATATTGGCGCAATAAAGTCTTTCTGGTGATCAACGCGGTACATGAACGGCACATTCACTCCAGTGCAAAAAATAAAAAGATTCGCAACATTTATTTGGCAACTGACTTGGCCCTATCAACGGGTGTAGAATTTGGCACACACGCAATATCTCTCGTTTTCATTTTTGATCATTACACAGGATACGGTTCAATGAACACTTGCCATGATCGTCCAATACTCGTAACGTCGTGGTTCCTGATGTTTGATGCTGTATACAAGGCCATGTGCAACTCAGACATGAAAATTAACAGAGCCTCTGTTAAGGTCATCAAGAATCTCTTCTAAGGTAGCAAATATATTGGCATGCATTTTCAATTTCAGGCAGTGCATTTATTATGAATTGTTAGTTTTTCTTCAATCCTTTACAAGGCATGATTCCAGAAACTGCTTGCTGATGAAAGGGTTATTTACAGATCTCTACTAAATGTAGATTATTCTGGTGACGAGATGAAGAGATGACTGAGTATGCTATTATTTCATTTGCCATTCTAAGGATTCTGGTAGACTGTTCTACCCTGGATCACAAAAAAATGAGTGTAATCGAAAATAAACCACCTTACTTCTAAAAAGCAAGCAAATGGAATAATGATGATAACTGTAATTTAAATGATGAAAATAAAACTTCATGCCAAGCCAATGACTAGTACAATGAACCCCTACGCATGTACTTGTCACTGGTCCGTAGAAGCTGGAGGGATACACCAAGGTTGAAGTTCTTGAGCTCATTGTTCAGGAGTGTCTTCAAAACTGCGCTGAGGTCCTGGGCCAGTCGATGCCTTTCTCTCCTTAGTAGATCGGTCAAGAGGAGTTGAGGACTTTGCTCACAAGAGCGCCACCCGTCATTTGGCTCAGTCTGCAACGGACGCCCTCCAAAATCAAGTCGCTGTTGAGCTCTCTCACTTCAAGGCGGCCTCGACATTCCTTTAATCTTGCTCGAAGAGTAACCTGTGGAATGAGCAGCTTTGTAGTTTGAACCCCATTTCACACTTGCCAAGAATCATGACCCCACAATTATCAAGAAACATAACCCCACTTCACACTTGCCAAGACTCATGACCCTGTAATCACCAAGACACATAACCCCATTTCACACTTGCCAAGAATCATGACCCCACAATTATCAAGATAACCCCATTTCATACTTGCCAAGTATCATGACCTCGTAATTACCGAGAAACATAACCCCATTTCACACTTGCCAAGACTCATGGCCCCATAATTATCAAGAGACATAACCCCATTTCACACTTGCCAAGAATCATGGCCCCATAATTATCAAGGAACATAACCCCATTTCACACTTGCCAAGACTCATGACCCCACAATTATCAAGAAACATAACCCCATTTCACACTTGCCAAGACTCATGACCCCATAATTATCAAGAATCATACCCCATTTCACACCTGCCAAGACTCATGACCCTGTAATCATAAAGAAACATAACCCCATTTCACACTTGCCAAGACTCACGACCCTGTAATCATCAAGAAACATAACCCCATTTCACACTTGCCAAGACTCATGACCCTGTAATCATCAAGAAACATAACCCCATTTCACACTTGCCAAGAATCATGACCCGTAATTATCAAGAAGCATAACCCCATTTCACAATACCAAGAATCATAACATACAAAACAAACCTGCTGACAGTAAAAAAAAAAAAAAAACTACATATTCATTCCATGAAAGTCACTGTCACAAAAATCCATCATGCAGCCAAGAGGAAGTTCTAAAGACTAACTGGTTACTTTCCCCTAATGAATTCATCTAATCAAGAGAAAAGTTCCAGTTCTCAAATTCTATGAAATCCAGTATTTCTAACTGAAAAACAATCTGGAGCCACACAACTATTGAAAAACCGTGGTTTCCTCATGAGTCATGCACAGGATTTATTGTGGCACTGCAACTAATCTTGCACTTGTTAATGGACCACAACAGAATTGTTGGAGCTAAAAGTTGCTGTTTCAATTTATAGCTGATAACTGCATATTCTAAATGTAGTGATGAACTGTTATGCTGTAAATTTCACAGCATGCTGTACTTAAGTCTTCAGCATTTCCTGGATACGTTTTCCTGTAGGGAAAATGTTTAAGGGAGAAGACATAATGGCAGTACAATCTCGTTTATCTCCACCAGAAGGTACGCACAAATGGGACCTTAAAGCACTACAAGAACAACTCTCATTGTGTACAAACACACAAACAAATACACACACACACACACACACACACATATATATATGTGTGTGTGTTTGTGTATGTGTAACTGAATCACGAAAATATGGGACGTGATGATATATAAATAAAGACAAAATCCACGAAGGAAAGAGAAACAATGCTGCGAGGCCTTTCGACTGTCGTCCTGTACTTAGCTAAATAAAGGACGACAGTCGAAAGGCCTCGTAGCACTCCATTGTTTCTCTTTCCTTCGTGGATTTTGTCTTTATATATATATATATATATATATATATATATATATATATATATATATATATATATATATATATATATATATCGTATATATATAAATAAATATATATATATATATATATATATATTATATATATAAATATTCACAAATATTAAGCAAAAGTATCGTTTAATATCGAATTCAGGGAATAACTTACATCGAGGGAATCATAACTGATTGAGTGCGTCTGGGCCAGCCAGGATTCCAGCCGCGATAAGACAGTGACTTTGACCACCTGGCTATCGAGAAAGATATAAGTTGATGTACCGACTCTGCTGCACATATACCTGTCAAATTCTGGGTCTGCATTTATAGTCGATATCAGCCCGTCACCACTGATAGCTGATTGGCAAGTTTGTTTAAACACTTGGCTAATTATGAATTTTTTTGTCATTTATACTAATATTAAGCCACAAATACCGTTTAATATTGGTATAGTGAATTCGATATTAAACGATATTGTGGTTTAATATTTGTGAATATTAAAAAGTCACGCGTAAATTTGTAACACTTGGCTAATTATGATTTTTTTTTGTCATTTATACACAAATATTAAGCCATAAATAGCGTTTAATATCGGTATAGTGAATTCGATATCAAACCATATTTGTGGCTTAATATTCGCGAATGTAAAAAGTTATCGTGTATTCGTTGTGTCTTTGACGTTTTAAACATGGAATTTAGGAAGCAATATTGCAAGTGTTCAACGCGAATGTCACTAAAAATAAACGTCGTTCTCTGCAAATTTCAAAAAACCATTTCGCAATATCCGGAAGTCCTCGGAACAAAGATAAACCGTAACAGGTTTCCCATTTTGCCAAGTTCTGCAAGCACAATGAACTCTGAGAGAGAGAGAGAGAGAGAGAGAGAGAGAGAGAGAGAGAGAGTTAATTACGTTTACCTGAGAGTTGTTAGTCGTGACAGTGAAGGGGCCTCGAGCCGAGAGGGGTATAACCTTCACTAGCTTGCCATGAAGTTCGTACTCTCCATCCAGGAGCAGCGTATCGTAGGAGAGGCTGACGACGATCGTCAGCAGCTGGACGTTCACCCTCACGTCGTCTATCATGAAGTCGGACAGGCCCTGTCGGTGGAAGAAGAAGAAGAAGAAGAAGAAGTCAGTTTTAGCGACGAAGTCGAATTCTGGAAAATTGAGGGTCTTTCATGAAGTCGGACAGGCCCTGTCGGTGGAAGAAGAAGAAGAAGAAGAAGAAGAAGAAGAAGAAGAAGAAGAAGAAGAAGAAGAAGAAGAAGAAGTCAGTTTTAGCGACGAAGTCGAGTTCTGGAAAACTGAGAATTCCCCGCTTGGTGGTCCTTTTAGTTTGGTCAGGGCGTCTTGAATGTCAGGATTATACATATCCTACTTAGGATGATAAATGATCATAGGTGATGCCATCAGACAATTTAAAAAATTGAGAGTAGGTTAAAAAATTTAGACTAGGATGATAAATTATAGGTGATGCCATTAGACAATTAAAAGAATTGAGGCTAGGATGATAAATTATTATAGGTGATGCAATTAGAGAATTTTAAAAAATTGAGGCTAGGATGATCAATTATAGGTGATGCCATCGTCTGGTTCTGTTGCAGAGTAAAGCACAAATCGAGGGTCCGCGGATCCACGAAGACCGCCTTAGTTTTAAGATTAAAATATCTAGTCTCTATAGGTTTTCCATTATAGAAGCTGGCGGTTCTGTGAGGAGCGATGGAGATAGTCATTTGGGCCTAATACTACCACTACTAGTACTACTACTAGTACTACTGCTACTACTACTACTACTACTACTACTAATAATAATAATAATAATAATAATAATAATAATAATAATAATAATAATAATAATAATACTACTAATAATAATAATGTCATTTGCCAAAACAGGAAACCAGAACGAAGTATAGAAAATCTACTTGAAAATAAATAAAAATATATTATTAGAGCTAAAAAAAAATACTACTCAAGTATGTATATATATAAACATAAAAAAGCAAAGGAATACAATTTTTTTCGTCACCTGGGAATTATTAATCAGTAAAGCATGTGGTTAGGAGCATTCTTCAAAAAATATTAATGCTTCTTTCCAGCATGAAATAAAAGACAGGCCACTCACTAGACACGGCATTAAAATAAGCTAAGAGCGAAGCATGACGCAGTCTCTCTCTCTCTCTCTCTCTCTCTCTCTCTCTCTCTCTCTCTCTCTCTCTCTCAATCCATCAGCTTGAAATTTATTTAACAAGGCTAGTAACTTTAAAAATAAAATGAGCCTTGCTAATGAGGCTACGGAAGAGAGTATGTGTATGAATTATTCTTATACCCATGTACCCTAATTCATCATGTATGTATATATATATATATATATATACAATATATATATATAAATATATATGTATATATATATGTATATATAAATATATTTTTGAGAAAAAATATATACATATATATATGTATATATTTCTTCTCAAAATTTTATTATTTCTATAATAGATTTTTTATTTTTCTCATTTTTATATTTCTCATTTATGTTATTATTATCTAAAATCTTCAATATTATTACTTTGTCATTATTTTTCATGGGGGACCACTCCCCCATCTTCTCTAGTGCCTAATAAATGATTTTCTGCCACTGCAAAATCATTCAATCAATCTCAGATAATCGCTTTCTGTCCCATACATCTTCAATACTCACCAATTCGCCTCTCTAGCTTTTCCAGCTCCTTGTATTCCACTGTTCTTCACCTATCAATCTTTCTGTCATCAGTCTCACTTTCCAAATCAAATCCTACTTCATCACAGTATGCCGGTGATGTTCTTATAAACCTTACTGACTCCTCTGTCAACTTTACCTTTACACAAAGGAACAATTCCTCACTCCCAGACAAACCTTATAACCCTGGTCAGTCATGTTACCAATATATACGTATATCTGGTAAAATTGACCATTAGATTCCTATATAATTATATATAATATATATATATATATATATATATATATATATATATATATATATATATATATATATATATATAGGCCTATGAGATCACGGGAGCCTTCGCCACTGAGTCATATATATATAAATTTGATCATGGGAACACGAGTGAAAGGACTGAAATTTAAAATTCAATTGTCGCTCCCACGCCAATCAAACAGCCGGGTTCATTATCATCGCAAATTAGTTTTGACATTTTTTGTTTTTGTCTCTGTAAAAAAAAAAAAAAGAGGGCGCTAATAAGACCGCCCCCAGCGACTGGACTCCCATACCAACGAGCTGTTGACGCATCCGTCCATCTGGTCGTCGGGGTTTTAATATTTCAGTGAAAAGTACAAGATAATTTTAATCCTGTGTGTCATCTCTACGATATAGTTTACATCATCACTTCTAGGCCATCATCATCAACAAAAAAGTTGGTGGAAAATGTGAGAGAGAGAGAGAGAGAGAGAGAGAGAGAGAGAGAGAGAGATGAAAAGCAAGCGGGCGAAGTTCAAAGGAGTAGCAATTAGCGAATTCACCGTAGTGTCTCCTGTGATTTCCCTGAGGTAACCCCCACATAGTAAGCCTCTCTCTCTCTCTCTCTCTCTCTCTCTCTCTCTCTCTCTCTCTCTCTCTCTCTCTCTCTCTCTCGCACAAACCAATATATCTCATCAACTATAGAACCAAATCCATTTGGAGGGATTTTTAACTGACCCTCAAACCAATGACGAAAAGAAACTACGTCATGGGGACTGCTGTTTAAAATATCTGTATCGCGCGCGAACTCTACGATGGAATATGAATTAAAGTTAAGCGCTCATTCCGAAAGAAGACAAAAAAAAAAAAGGTCGGGTACAAATTTCAAGGGGGTCCTCAGTTGTCTCTTGCCATACTGAATGGTAATCTTACACAAAACCAGCCCTGAACCCTTAACTAGGCCTAGTTTTGAGATTGGGTCACTGTTCATGCATACTTAATAATTTATATAAATGTCATATCAAAATGATGGCAATATATCCATATAAATGTGACAAATAGAGAATACAGATGTCAATAAAAAATTAGTAATGAATAATTCGACTTTGTCAGTTTAAACATGCTCATAAAACTTGAAATGTATATAAACCTAATATGTAAACACGACTTGGCAGTTCAACTATGTATGTATGTCATTTCATACATACTGCATATACATTAAGCTCTTTGTATTTCTAAAGGTGTAACGTATGAAACTCTCTCTCTCTCTCTCTCTCTCTCTCTCTCTCTCTCTCTCTCTCTCTCTCTCTCTCTCTCTCTCCTTTCTGCGATGAACAGATAGAATATTCAATTGCTTAAACAAGATGCACTGTATCAGGTTCCTATCTGAGAAGCATCGTGGCGCTGGCAGAAAGCTGAGACGTGAGACTATAACAACAAAATTAACAACAACAACATTATTAACGTTATTACAACAAAAATGTATTCGAAATGTTAAAATCTACGCGTTAAATGTACTTCTCCTACAGCACTTCAAAGAAAACATCCTTATTTTGGTATACCAGTTTACGTAGGCCTATCATTCAAGAAGGATATACAGTGGAATAGTACTAGCAATGCATGAGCAATTAAATTAATATTTATTGAATAAATTCCGTTTCGCGTCGTGTCTATATTATTTCAAAATGTATTATCTACATGTGGAATGGGGGAGAGACGCGTGCTATCTAAATTCAAATGTATGTGGAGAGCTTGCGCGCGAGCACACGTTTCCACACTGTCAATGCTCCTGACTGTTTAATGCACATGTTTGTATGATTTGATCATGTTTGCGTATTGCATGTTAGATGAACGTTCGTCATAAGCGAGATTTCATCTAGATACCATCCTGCGTACTTTGTAAGTTTGTATATGCGAGTCCTTTTGTATTTAACCTGCCGACTATGACCATGGAAGGTGTGACGTCAGATTCGAACGTAACCTTAAAATCGAGAAGTGCATAAAGCTTCATTGGCACTTTGACTCCACGTTCGTCGCGTCATTAAGTGCGTCGTAAAGACACACGCTTGAGCGTGAGCTTGGTTCGTATTCATGCGAAAGTGGGAATGAGTTTAAGCAGGTCTTACCAGTCGAATGAGAGCTATTTTCGATGAATCGTGTATTCATGCACGTGTTTCAGAGTGAGTTTAATGAGCGTCAGTCTGCGAATGTGGGAATGAGTTTAAGCAGGTCTTACCAACCGTCAGAATGAGACTATTAAGCTATTTTCGAATGAATCCGTGTATCCATACGAGAATACACGTGTTTCAGAGTGAGTTTATATGAGCGTCAGTCACTCTGCGAATGTGGGAATGAGTTTCAGTAGGTCTTACCAACCGTCAGAATGAGACTATAAGCTATTTTCGAATGAATTCATATATCCATACGAGAATGTATGTGTTTAGAGTGAGTTTATATGAGCGTCAGTCACCCTGCGAATGTGGGAATGAGTTTCAGTAGGTCTTCACAACCGTCAGAATGAGACTACAAGCTATTTCCTAACGAATTCGTACATCCATACGAGAATGTATGTGTTTCAGAGTGAGTTTATATGAGCGTCAGTCACTCTGCACACACAACTGCGAGTGTGAGAGTGCAATACCGTGTGCCTGTGGCCGCGTGTGCACCAACGTCCAAATCTAACAGAGGCGGCACTTTACCGTGAGCCCCATTCCAGTGAGTCTGACGGTGATGTTGAGGGCTGGGTGATGGTGGGTGATCACCTGGGTCTCCACCGCCAGGGGGTCCAGGGGGCTGACGCCGGCCTTGTTGCCACCTCCGCCAGCCCCGTCAGCCTTCATCGACTCCCTCAGAGAGGCCAGGAGCGAACGGATGGCCTCCTCTCCAGCGGCGCTCACTGCCCCTCCTGCAAGAGAGAGAGAGAGACAGAAACAAAGCGAACGTCAATCTCACATCTGGTTTCAATGGGGGCTCTCTGAAAGGGGGGAAAAGGGGGCCTGCAAGGGTACCTGCATTTGGGTTATACGTCAATCTCACATCTGGTTTCAATGGGGGCTTTCTGAAAAAGGGGAGAAAGGTGCCAAGGATACCTGCATTTGGGTTATACATTCTTTATATCTAGCTGAGGGTTAACTAATGCCTGTCAGATGTATGTATGTGTATATATTTATATATACTTAACCCATTAGTCAATAACATTCACATGAAAATGATAGTTTTCGAAAGTTAACCCCAAATCACCTGATTTTATAGAATTTTCTAATCCCTTGGGGGTAACCCACATCAATGGCAGCAATAGGCCTACCTACCTTGACCAGCATTCTGCCTTACTGTATAAACCATTTCTTTTCATTGTAAGTCATTCCAGCCAGAATGCCACAACTAAATCGTCCCACAACAATAACAACCATTCCGTCCCACTGAAACAGGCATTTCGCCCCACTGCAATAGCCATTTCGTCCCACTGATATGGTCATTCTCTCTCACTCAATAGCGGTTCCGTCCCGCTGCAGCAGTCATTCCGTCCCACTGAAACGGTCATTCCGCCCCAAATGCAATAGCCATTTCGTCCCACTGAAACAATAATTTTGTCCCACTGATATGGTCATTCCGTCCCACTCAAGAGCGGTTCCGTCTCACCGAAATGGTCATTCCGTCCCACTGCAACAACCAAACAGCAATTTCGTTCTGCTGATATGGTCATTCCGTCTCACTCGATAGCGGTTCCGTCCCACTGCAATAGCCATTCCGTCCCACTGAAATGGTCATTCCGTCTCAACCAAACAGCCTTTTCGTC
Source organism: Macrobrachium rosenbergii (assembly GCF_040412425.1). NCBI lineage: Eukaryota > Metazoa > Arthropoda > Malacostraca > Decapoda > Palaemonidae > Macrobrachium > Macrobrachium rosenbergii. Next base: position 55,509,580 of record NC_089754.1, read on the forward strand.
CCACTGAAATGGTCATTTCGTCCCACTGAAACAGCAATTTCGTCCCGCTCGATAGCCGTTCCGTCCCACCAAAATGGTCAATTCGTCCAAATGATATGGTCATTCCATCCCACTCGATAGCGGTTCCGTCTCCCACTGCAATAGCCATTCCGACCCGCCGAAATGGTCATTTTGCCCTACTGCAACAGCCATTTCGTCCCACTGAAACAGACACTCCAGATCCAATGCACCGCGCGGACTCCAAGCAAGACCAACAAAATTAGTTTAGGCCGACCAAATTGAATTCCTTACTGACGCTTCATAGATTACATTGCAAACCGAGCGTCTGTCTTTTTTTTTTTTTTCCCCGCCCCATAAATGATATCGTTCTGTTAAAATGTCAAGGTATCGACCTTGTTTCTAAAAATTCACTGCCGGTAAAACCTGGAGGCCATTATAGGTTTATTGTCTGTCATTCCATCCATGTCAGTTGTCCCCCGCACCAACATATGAACAATATCGGAAAACTCACCCCCATTCCCCATCCCCCTTCTCTCTCTCTCTCTCTCTCTCTCTCTCTCTCTCTCTCTCTCTCTCTCTCTCTCTCGCATGCACTCCAAGCACAAGACAGCGAAATGCATTAGAATTCTAATAAAACTCTCCATTTTTCCTTATCTGAATGTGTTTCTATTTTGGCAGACGCCTCTCGGAATGCAGAAGTAAATATTGCAAGGAACGCGAGCGAGAGAACTTTTCAACCCCCCCTGCTGGTTATAACCAGGGCTTCTGGTTAATCTTTTGGGTTATGAGGGAAAACATCTTCATCTCTATGTGGCTGATGTATCAAAGTTATCAACACGCGTTTAAGACAGAGGGAAAGAAAGTTTCTGTATATTTTCCAGAATGTCTGAGAACTTGGAAAGCGAATTTTAATCGAACACTTTGTAGAGGTAAGTCGGATCTTCCCTAGACAGTGACCCCCAAGGGTTTTCTATGGCAAAATAAAATTCACGAAAATGCCAAAAAAAAAGAAAGCAACTTGAACTAAAAATGAGAATTACCAGAGAGGAAACTTCGGTGTCTAAAATATCACTCCTTTTCTCTCACTGACCTACTTAGCACTGCTCAAAGCTCTCGGCAATTATAAGTTGAGAAAAAAGGAACATTATTCTCGACGCAGTCTCCTCTAAACCAGGTTACTCATTATGTTTTATGTCATTATGACGTAAAGCATTTATCACATTTTTCGAAGTCGTCCCCCCCCCCAACGCCCCACCCTTCATGGGTTGGGGAATACTTCCACTTTTAATCATATTGTGATACACATTTTGACTCAGTAGCCTACTCCTCGCTGAAAACTGTCACCTCTCTCTCTCTCTCTCTCTCTCTCTCTCTCTCTCTCTCTCTCTCTTTACCTCCACTGCGACCCATAACAGTCTACTAACAGTAAGGAAAACAACGCAGGGGATCGAACCGAGATTCCTCGATTGTGAGCCGAGAACGCCGCTATTGCCATTAATGCTCCACTAGACCCAAAAGAGAGAAAGTTAAGACAATATGCAGACCATTAGATCTTCCAGTCTTCTCCATGAAAAAAGAAACTCAGAGAGCGCAAATCGAATTCTGAGAGAGAGAGAGAGAGAGAGAGAGGAGAGTCTCTGGCCCATTCAAAAGAAGAAAAGGGGGGAAGAGTGGGCATTGCATTTGCACTTTACTCACGTCCACCTTCCCCATTCTTCTCCACCCTCTCCATTTTAGCGTGTATTGACTTATGTAGCAAGAAGGGAATACGATATTACCCAACGCTTGCGACGGAAAAATTGCATTTTTGCACTCTTCTAAAAACCAGAATGGCACCAACGGTTGGGCGAAACCACGGTCTAGAGACACACACAGGAAAAACACAAGTAAACGAACAATCTTTTCTTTAACATATTAAAGACAGGGTGAGAGGGTGTGTTCCGTACTCAGTTCATCAAAAATATACTGAGCGACGCATCTGCTTTACCAATGACGTCACAATATTTCAAGGTAAGCGCGGAAAATAATAATAAATGGATTGTTAAGCATACATGCAGACATATATAACCAGCATCCCCCCGGGTTTTATATGCATTTCGTTCGGTGTATTGCAACATATGCGCGTTCTATTTCACTTCACCGATTTCCCAGAATATGAAATAAGCTTACTAATGCACTCAACATGATAATATCCGGTTGCTTTCAGGCATTAATTAGAACTCTAATTAACCAATTTCCTTTCGGAGGAAAACGTTTATTTTTTTAGAACATTAGACTACTATTTTTTTTATAGGACATTTTTGCCCCTGAAGGTGCTGATCTGAGATCCCTTTATAAGAAGATAAAATAAAATATAGAGACTAATGGGAGAAAGGCGTAGTTTGGCTCTGGTTCAGGTCTAGGCCGAGAAGACTTAAAGCTCCCAGGGTAAAGTAGGTCTACAGGCAATGCAATGGAGGGAAAGGTGTCATCGCTTCTAAAGGTAATAAACTTTGCACCATGGGGTTCTCTCAAGCCTCTAGAAAACTTGATACTCCTGTTACTTTAGTACCAAAGTAGTTAATTTGGAAAGATACTCAGCGTGTTCTAATTTCCCGGTGATGTGGACAGGACTTTTCTTGGAGGTTCTAATCAGTAGGCTTATGACCCTGATTTTAGTAAGTTATCTTAGTACTGTATTAAGTCCCTTGGTATAACTGACTTTAATAAGTTATCTTAGTACTATATTAAGTCCAATGGTATATCAGTTTTCTGGCTAACGATTTGAAGTTACACGGAGAGGCTAATTTCTTGACCAGATTTAGGGTGATTGCTTTCTGGATAGACAGATTTGTCTACCATTACCTGAAAGGTCTTCAAAGAGCTTCTGAAACTTCTAGGTGTGACGGTTCTTAATTTCATGGAGTAACTGATGTTCGATTTAGCTAACATTATGTCAGCAAAGACTCCTAAACGTTATAGCAGCCCGTTGTGTGGTGGAGGTGGCATTATGCCTATGATCATCTAGGTTCCGGAGCCATTTTGAAATCTTCAGTACCCAATATCTTGAACTATAACTCTGACGTTATGAGTGCAGCAACATCAAATATACATAAAATTTTCTTTGTAGTAACGATAAAACAAGTAAAACAATGCGCCGAAGTTTCTTCGGCGCAATCGAGTTTTCTGTACAGCCACTACAGCGTATAATCAAGGCCACCGAAAATAGACCTATCTTTCGGTGGTCTCGGTATAATGCTGTATGAGCCGCGGCCAATGAAACTTAAACCACGGCTCGATGGTGGCCTATCCTATATCGTTACCAGAAGCACCATTATGGCTAACTTTAACCTTAAATAAAATCAAAACTACGAAGGCTAGTGGGCTGCAATTTGGTATGTTTGACGATTGGAGGGTGGATGATCAACACACCAATTTGCAGCCCTCGAGCCTCAGTAGTTTTTAAGACCTAAGGGCGGACAGAAAAAACTATCCATCCAGATGCTGTTGTTCCGGTACCATAAATATACGGAAATAATAAACGCTAATAAAATACGGACATCATAACGCAACTGAACGAACAAGTGGCTGCTTTGAGGATAACGAAATCACGTCCGGACAGCCATCAAAGCTTCCCTGGAGGTTCCCCCGGGGGAGTTATCTGAAATGGCTACTGATCACGAATTCTCCGAAAAATGGATTCGTACCCAAACGAGCGTAACGAGGCAGCTAAAAAATGGCTGTGTTCGTTACATTTAATAGACTATAGCAAGCCTAGCATTTACGATAATCACTGGGGAACTGTGTGAATACTGACTTTAATTCTAGAAGAATTAACCAAGAAATGGCTGGGGTGTTTTTCTGAACGCCCTCAGATCTTAAAAACTACTGAGGTTAGAGGGCTGCAAATTGGTATATTGATCATCCGCCCTCCAATCGTCAAACATACCAAATTGCAGCCCTCTAGCCTCAGTAGTTTTGATTTTATTTGAGGTTAAAGTTAGCCATAATCGTGCTTCTGGTAACGATATAGGATAAGCCACCACAGGGCCGTAGTTAAAGTTTCATGGGCCACGGCTCATACAGCATTATACAGAGACCACTGAAAGATAGATCTATTGTCGGTGGCCTTGATTATACGCCGTAGCGGCTCCACAGAAAACTCGATTGCGCCGAAGAAACTTCGGCGCATTTTTTACTTGTTTTGTTTAGATATCTGTTGACAGGCACACAGACACAGATACCAGACACAGACTATTGCATAACTTCGGCCTGATGCTGCTAATTTCAGGTAATGATTTCATTATTGAGGCCACATTACATCAGAGATAAATGCAATTCAGTTCATTGTCTCATCAAACGTTATTACTTTAATGGAAATAAATGTGGAAACCCTCCCATGTCCCATGAACAGCCATGATTTGGTACAGAAAAAAGGGAAGGGTATCTTTGGTAAAAATATAAAAACCAGATACATAAATAATGGCATTTGTACAATTGAAGAACAAATATCTTTATCGTCTATTTATATATGTTACAGGGAATATGTGAAAATCAGGCAGTTTACGAAATTCCCAGGGAATTTGTGGAATGACCAATTCGCTTAGGAGCATTTGATCCCCGAGGGCTAGTACTAAACACGGTGAAACAGTGACTCTTCTACACTGTATCGCCGTGTTTAGTACTAGCCCCTGGGGGGAGTGTTTAAATGTATTTTGCTGTGTTTAGTACTAAACCCCTGGGGGATCAATTGTCCCTAAGTGCATTTGATCCCCCAGGGCCTAGTACTAAACACGGCGAAACAATGTAGATGAATCGGTGTTTCGCCGTGTTTAGTACTAGCCCTCGGGGATCAAACGTTCCTAAGCGAATTGGTCATTTCACATATTCCCGAGGGATTTCGTGAAATCCCTGGATTTCACGTATTCCCTGTAACAAATTTATGTTTACGGTATTGGGAATTATGGTCTAGATATCCATTCGATACCTGGAAATACCTAATGAACTTCTATTAGATACTGAAAAAAAAAACAACTATATACAATGAACACCTATACACACATGAAGAAGCGAGATCTGGTTCGGCAAATGAAAGGAAAAATATATGACTTTCCATATCAAGTGACACAATAGCTACCCGTTTCGTTCAAGACCTAAAAATACTTGAATCTTAAATTTTCTTGGAATTAGACACAAGAGGCAAATCTTAACAGTTAATAATTATATTTTCTTGGAATTTGACACGAGAGACAAATCATATATACTAGATAATAATTTCTCCTGTAAATAATTTCTCGGTCGTATCTATCCCAAGTGACGAGAATTCCCGGCATGAACTGACGCTGGAAGAGACTTTGTTGCAAAAATACGAACAATGCGAGAAGCCGGTCAAAAATAATTTGAATTGAAACTGGACGATACAGTTGGAACGAGTTTGTGGCTGCAGAATGTTGCAACCGCTGCACTGAGGGAAAAAGAACGTGGAACAGAAACTATATTTTGACGTGCTGGATTGAAGATCGACAAAATGGCTCGTGGTGTGGGCAGTGCAAGTATATGATTGGTATGTTAATGTTATACATAAATATATATATATATAATAGCATCTTCCAGACGGCATTACTTAGACCCGTCATCTCTTCTACACAATTGCCTGTTTACAAACTCTCAGACATAACCAGGGAAACTTCAGCGAAAATGAGAACACACTAGAAGAGAACTTTAGCTTCAAAGCAACACAAAAAACCCAAACTTCTGCCTGTCCCAGTATCAGGTACCATCCGAATCCACGCCAACAGCTTCTGACAGGCTCAAAAGACGTGGGTTGTGAGGCAGATGAAGCTGAATTGGGTTGAAGCATCTGCATATGAATTTGAGGGACCAGACAGTGTTCGAATGAAGTTACTATCCATCACGGGAAACGGCAGGAAAGTGTTCAAATCGAGAAAGACACTAACAGGCACCTACAAAAGGATCAGATGTATCACCAACAGCTACAGAAGAAAGATTTATCAGACAGTATTCGAGCACTTACTTAAAATAAGACAATAAAATTGAAAGTTGCAACATTATGAGACCGGCAGAGCCAAAGTCTAGAGCAGTGGTTCTCAGCCAGTGAGGAATTCCCCCATATGGGGAATTTCAGAGTTTCAGGGGGGAGGGGAATTGTGACCACAGATTGGCAGGCTCAGACAGGCTCTAGGACCACACAAAACGCAATGTGCATTGCCGTCCGCACTGCTGAGAGTTCACGCTGGGTTTTCTCTCTGCTAAGCTTGTGAGTTTGCGTTAGTATTTTACTGCATAATTATCTGGGATGCACCTTTTGAGGCAAGACAATTTTGGAAAGGGGGCGGGACTGACATCCTGACATATGGTGAAAGGGTGCATGGGACAAAAAACGTTCAGAACCACTGGCTCTAGAGAATACATCAAAACCTTACGGGTACCAAGAGCAGGGATATGAACTTCTCCAAAGTTCTAAAAATGAGGAGAGTGAAATATGGGTAAGGAAGACACTAGGTTCCTTCGTCCACCAAGGTTGGCTGAATTCCAGCGATGGTACAAACTTAAGGAAGGATTATAACTGGAGTTGTAAATAACCATCTTTCGTAGAATAGGGTTAGGAATGCCGTCCTTATTACGGAATGGATACCTGTCTTTAAAAAGATTTTAGGCCAAAGGCCATGCTCTGGGACCTATGAGGTCATTCAGCGCTGAAAGGGAAATTGAGAGCAAAGGTTTGAAAGGTGTAACAGGAGGAAAACCTCAAAGCAGTTGCACTATGAAATAATTGTTAGGAGAGGATGGATAGCAAGATGGAAGAAAGACAATATGAATGGAGGTACAGTAAAAGGAATAAAAGGGACTGCAGCTAAGGGCCGAAGGGACGCTGCAAAAAAACCTTTAGCAATACCTACAGTGCGCCCCAAGAGGTGCAATGAAGGCACTACAACAGTCCCCGAGAAGCCAAAGTTATGAACGAATATTCAAACATTCCCTTTCAATGCTAGACCGAAACAGAATGTAACAGGCATTATTTGTCACAGAACTTTAAAATACTCGATCCAACACAAAATGCCAAGGTCTACTATCCGGACTGAAGTAAATTTTACAAAAAAAAATAGATAAATAAAAAAAAATACAATTTAGCAAGTAGGCGGTGGTCAAAACGGCTCGCTAAACTTTACAGTGAACAAATGACAATTTATTCATCTGATTAAATAAAAGTTAAGCCCCCCAAAAAATGTTTTGTTTCGCTTTGGTAAAGAGATCACAGAGAGAGAGAGAGAGAGAGAGAGAGAGAGAGAGAGAGAGAGAAAATAATCCGCGCACTGTCCCCTTCAAAATGTCAGGGGTGGGGGGGGGTATTTCCCCATTCGCGCCATGGGATTTAGCGATTTTATCTTCTTCCAATAACATGTTTATTGGTTTCCTCCTCTCCGTCAGGAGAGAAAAGGAGAAGAATCATGTTTTCCACTTCTTTTACTTTTCTTACGTATGTAAATTTATTGACCATGTGTTCTCTGCCGCGACACGTCTCGCTTTCTTGGTGTGAAAAAAGATGCTGGGGGAGTTTTTAGTATTTTGTTTTTAGTTCATGGACTCGGTCAAACAACTGGGACGAATGTGGTTTTTTTTTTCGTATGTGTAAACATTTTAGCCTGAGAAACACTCCTGGGGGAGTTGTTCATTTTATTTTATTTTATGAATTCTGTCAAACAATAGGGAAGAATGTTTTTTTTTTTTTTGTGTGTGTAAACATTTTAGCCTGAGAAACATTCCTGGGGGAGTTTTTAATTTTATTTTATTTCATGAACTCTGTCAAACAATAGGGACGAATATGTTTTTTTTGTATGTGTAAACATTTTAGGCTGAGAATCATTCTGGGGGAGTTTTTAATTTTTTGCTTTATTTCATGAACTCAGTCAAACAATAGGAACGAATATATGTTTTTTTTTCGTATGTATAAACATTTTAGACTGAGAAATATTCCTGTGGTAGTTTTTCATTTTTTTTTAGTTCATGAATTTAGTCAAACAATAGGGACGATTATGTTTTTTTTCGTATGTGTAAACGTTTTAGACTGAGAATCATTCCTGGGGTAGTTTTTTCATTTTTTGCTTTATTTCATGAACTCTGTCAAACAATAGGAACGAATATATGTTTTTTTTTTCGTATGTATAAACATTTTAGACAGAAACATTCCTGGGGTAGTTTTTTATTTTATTTTTTTTAGTTCATGAACTCTTGTTTTATTTGATGAACTCATTCAAACAATAGGAACGAATATATGTTTTTTTCATGGTATTTGTAAACATTTTAGACTGAGTAACATTACCACGCTAATAAACTATCAGGTCACAAGTAAAATGCGTTAACACAAAGTAAATAAAAACGTAAAAAAGCGAAAATAATCATTCGGTTTCATCGAATTTTACAAATTTACGAGGAACACGCGTGTCCAAGACTCACGTGGAACTCCTGGACTAGTAGAGAGAGAGAGAGAGAGAGAGAGAGAGAGAGAGAGAGAGAGAGAGAGAGAGAGAGAGAGAGAGACTGATAACTCGCCCTTTGATCCTTAACCTACAGAAACAAACGGCGACGCGTTTGCGGAGAGTTCTTCGGTATTAATTACTTCCCCTCTGATTGCGTATATGCGTAGGTGTGTCTGTAACTTTTAAAGAATATATACAGTATATATACCACAGCTTGGTGGTGATATCCTATATCGTTGCTCTGGCAGAAGCACGATTATGGCTAAATTTAACCTTAAATAAAATTAAAAACTACTGAGGCTAGAGGGCTGCAATTTGATATGTCTGACGACTGGAGGGTGGATGATCAACATACCAATTTGCAGACCTCTAGCCTTGGTAGTTTTTAAGATCTGACGGCGGACAAAAAAGTGCGGACAGTAAAAACTACTGGGGCTAGAGGGCTGCAATTTGGTACGTCTGACGACTGGAGGGTGGATGATCAACATACCAATTTGCAGACCTCTAGCCTCGGTAGTTTTTAAGATCTGAGGGCGGACAGAAAAAGTGCGGATGTAAAAACTACTGAGGCTAGAGGGCTGCAATTTGGTACGTTTGACGACTGGAGGGTGGATGATCAACATACCAATTTGCAGCCCTCTAGCCTCAGTAGTTTTAAGATCTGAGGGCTGACAGAAAAAGTGCGGACAGTAAAACTACTGAGGCTGAGGGCTGCAATTTGGTACGTTTGACGACTGGAGGGTGGATGATCAACATACCAATTTGCAGCCCTCTAGCCTCAGTAGTTTTGAAGATCTGAGGGCGGACAGAAAAAGTGCGGATGTAAAAACTACTGAGGCTAGAGGGCTGCAATTTGGTATGTCTGACGACTGGAGGGTGGATGACCAACATACCAATTTGCAGCCGTCTAGCCTCGGTAGTTTTTAAGATCTGAGGGCGGACAGAATAAAGTGCGGACGGACAGATAAAACCGGCACAACAGCTTTCTTTTACAGAAAACTAAAAAAAGGAACAAAAACTCATACATCGGATGATTCTGAACACGAGCGAGACATGTAAAAGAATCCTACAACACACAGACACACGAGTCAATCCGGATGATCTGAACCGGCTGGATGAAAGGGTGCTTCAAAAATACTTCGGATTATCGAGGGCTCTATCGCTCTATTTCTGGACTTTTATTTTCGGTCAGACTTAACGAATCAAAAATAGTGGGGGGGAAACAGTGTCTCCCTAACGAATCGAAAGTAGTGGGGAAACAGTGTCTCCCTTCCTGTTTTGCCGAATCACTGTTATAGCTGAACTTGTTACTCTGAATGGGATGGGAACATTCCGTCATTCAGCCTCAAAGTTGTGTTGGGTTGAATTTAGTGATAGTTTTTTTTTTTTTTCAGGTCTACCTGTATGTGTTTGGATTAATAGTGATGTAACACAAACCTAAACTGGGTTAGTTTAGTAAGGAATTTCTATTTTTCTTCTTAACAGTACATCTTGTCTTGACTGTAATGGCTGAATACTTTAAATCTAAACTAGTCTAGTTTGTTAGTTTTTTAGGTTTCTGTAAAAGAAAACTATTGTGCCGGCTTTGTCTGTCCGTCCGCACTTTTTCTGTCCGCCCTCAGATCTTACAAATTACTAAGGCTAGAGGGCTGCAAATTGGTATATTGATCATCCACTCTCCAATCATCAAACATATCAAATTGCAGCCCTCTAGCCTCAGTAGTTTTCATTTTATTTCAGCTTAAAGTTAGCTATAATCGTACTTCTGGCAACGCAACCACACAGGCCACCACGGTCGGCTGAGAGTTTCATGGGCCGCGGCTCATTCAGCATTATACCGAGACCACGTAAAGATTGATCTATTTTCGGTGGCCTTGATTATGCGCTGTACAGAAAACTCGACTGCGCCGAAGAAACTTCGGTGCATTTTTTACTTGTTTTTTTTAAGTTACTCCTAGACTTTCCCCTCTATACCTGCCAGAAAGTTTGACTGCTTGCAGTGGTTCCTCCGTGGGACCTGTCACTCGTAAAAACGTAAAAAACCAAAGCGGTTTTGCGCACTCTATTTAAAAAAATGTCAGTGTTTTTTTTTTTATTAAAGTTTTCCTTAAAAATTATTTTAAAAATCACTAGTGGATTCTCTCTCACTCTCTCTCTCTCTCTCTCTCTCTCTCTCTCTCTCTCTCTCTCTCTCCCCAAAATTTCAGTGTTTTTACATTCAAGTTTTCTTTAAAAATTATTAAAAAATCACTAGTGGATTCGTCCCCCTAACTCTCTCTCTCTCTCTCTCTCTCTCTCTCTCTCTCTCTCTCTCTCTCTCTCTCTCTCTCTCTCTCTCTCTATTTCAAAAATGTTAGCGTTTTTTTATCCAAGTTTTGATTAAAAATGAAAAAAAAAATCACTAATGGATTCATCCCCTCCTCTCTCTCTCTCTCTCTCTCTCTCTCTCTCTCTCTCTCTCTCTCTCTCTCTCTCTCTCTCTCTCTCTCTGCTTATCAAAGTCGAAGAGACAATGGAAAGAAGAGGTTATTAAACTAGGTTAAGGTTATGGAGTCAGACTGCCTTCCTATTTGTCATATCGAAATTCACCGGTTAAAAGAATCTGGTTTATTTTGCATTTCTGACAATGAATCACAAAATCAAATCTTTATGATAAATCTACACCAGCTATTGGGAGTATTTGACAATGTGAGTGATATATCCTGCTCACATCATCAGATCTATGAGAACGCAATGAAATTTAAGTTCTCGTTTCCCTGATGTTATATATATATATATATATATATATATATATATATATATATATATATATATATATATATATATATATATATATGTATATATATATATATATATATATATATATAATATATATATATATATATATATATATATATATATATATATATATATATATATATATATATATAAACAAAACAGGTAACCCACACCAGGGCCCAAGGTAGTACAGACTTTATCTCAAAGGTCAGCATCGCCCAGCCGCGAAGACTTAAAGGACACTGAAGCGCATATATTCCTAGTCGCCAATAGCTCGCTCTCCAAAAAAAAAAAAAAAAAAAAAAAAAAAAACCTTTTCCGTGTAAACTGCTTTTTAAAAAAGTTGTACCGTCAATTCAAGCGGGATCTCCGATACCCGCGGAATTCCTGTGACAATATCGTTCGAAGCGGTATCGCGTCTTTAAGCCACCAATTGCCGATACTGACAAAACGTAATAGTTTAAAAAGGAATCCACTTTGTTGACTTCCCTACCGGCACCGCTCACATCCGGGTTGCGTGGATACAATATATACTTATGCTTTGGCCCAGTTCCTCGTTGGGAGAGTCGGTAGAGTTGCCGGCTAGCACTCGCTGGGTCCGAGTTCGAGTCTCCGGCCGGCTGATGAAGAATTGGAGGAATTGATTTCTGGTGATAGAAATTCATTTCTCGCTATAATGTGGTTCGGATTCCACAATAAGCTGTAGGTCCCGTTGCTAGGTAACCAACTGGTTCTTAGCCACGTCAAATAAGCCTAATCCTTCAGGCCAGCCCTAGGAGAGCTGTTAATCAGCTCAGTGGTCTGGTTAAACTAAGGTATACTTAGGCAAAAGGCCTAGCGCTGGGACTTATGAGGTCAATCAGAGCTGAAAGGGGAATTGAGAGTAGACAGGTTTGAAAGGTGTAACGGGAGGAAAACCTCAAAGCACTTGCACTATGAATCAATTGTTAGGAAGATGGAAGAAAGAGAATATGAAAGGAGGTACAGTAAAAGGAATGTAAGGGGTTGCAGCTAGGTGCCCGAAGGGACTCTGCAAAGAACCTTAAGGAATGCCTACAGTGCACCTCACGCGGGGACATCCGGCTTGCATTGTTTGTTGTAAGATTCTAGGCAGTGATTTTTTGGATGGGCTTGGTAGAGGGTATAGAGAGGCTGCTGACTATACCACCCTAAAATGGAAGACTGCAACATCTGCAAAAATACAAGACTGAGAAAAATGGTAGATAATCCCTTGCCTTACTACTGATTTTGCAGATACTGCAAATGGAACCCCCTAAATACTCGTGGGGAAAGCACTGAAGAATCATTCTGAAACTGCAGTAACTTGTGTATTAGAGTTTCACGAGGCCAACAGGTGGCATATCTCAATTTTGAAAATTTTGCAGATACTGCAGTTTCCCATTTTAGGGCAGTAGTATATATATATATATATATATATATATATATATATATATATATATATATATATATATATATATATATATATATATATATAATCTTAGACCCAACACAAGCTTGGAGATGAGCTTGCCAAAACTGGTTACTGCAACCAGACTGGAACTGGAATATAAAATTTAGGCCAGAGGCCAGGCGCTGGGACCTACGAGGTCATCCAGCGCTGGAAATAATGCTGGAACAATTCTTAGGAGAGGGTGGAAAGTTAGATGGAAGAAAGGGAATAAGAACGGAGGTAGAGTAAAAGGAATGAAAGGGGTTGCAGCTAGGGACAGAAAGGACGCTGCGTCGAACCTTCAGTACTGCCTGAAATGAGGTGCACTGTCAGCACTACTCCCACCTCCCTTCCCCCCACCCCTCAAAACGGGACCTGTGACCTAAACAAAAAAATTAAAACAGCACAGGTCAGTTTATCACAACGAGAGAATCGAGGAAAGATAAATTCGTGTCATTTGTCGCTTTAGGATAGACTTTTGCCAAATCGGCTCCCCTGCCATGCCACTTTAATGCCCCCAGGAACTAGCCATAACCCGACTGTCCTACTGCTTTCGATTGACCTCGTCTGTTAACCCCATTTTGGGAGTAAAAGTAGAAATCTAGAACGCCGGGACATTCCCCTAAAATTAAGACCTCAAATGGTCGAAGTCCAGCACGGACACTGGGCCATCATTTTGAATATTATGACGAACCGCTATGTGCTTTCTTTCAAATAAAAATGGAAATTGGATAGAAATCTCATAATAAATATAATTATCAATTCACAAATGTGCCAGCCATGCTCAATTAAAAGTTCTTGACATTTTCTCTCGGGAATCATAGCTTTCATTAGATATTTTCAAATCCAAAAATGGCAAAATTTTCAAAAAAACATTTTCCACGAAGTTTGAAAAGTTTGACAAGAAGCTGGTCATATTCTAAACAAGTTACTCCGTCCAAGGGATTCAGACAATGAATGACAAGGTAACACTGATTGAAAAACCTTTCACAAACCCATCTCTTAAAAGTTTGAAGGTCATAATAAGTGTTAGGAAAACGTAAGGAAGAAGGAGGTTCCAAATCTACGCACTATACGCATGAGAGGGGCAATCTACATACAGATCATGAACTGGGTCAGTCAGCGCAACATAAGCAAACATAGTCTCCTCATGTTATCACATAGGATTGCGAGTTATATCAAAACCGCACCATATTCTCTCTCTCTCTCTCTCTCTCTCTCTCTCTCTGGTTCATAATACAGGTTTTTCTTTCTTTTCATCTTTCTCTATTGCTTGGGATAGTTTTTATCTCTCTATCTCTCTCTCTCTCTCTCTCTCTCTCTCTCTCTCTCTCTCTCTCAAAATACCTGATACATATCACCCCTGTGGTCCTTATTAGCCATTTGTTTAATAAAATTCTCTCTCTCTCTCTCTCTCTCTCTCTCTCTCTCTCTCTCTCTCTCTCTCTCTCTCTCTCTCTCTCTCTCTCTGCAAAAAGACATAACGTATAAGCAAATGTTCTACACTGGTCATTTGCTTAATACAACTCTCTCTCTCTCTCTCTAAAAAGACATAATGTTTAAGCAAGTGTTCTACATTGGTCATTTGCTTAATACAACTCTCTCTCTCTCTCTCTCTCTCTCTCTCTCTCTCTCTCTCTCTCTCTCTCTCTCTCAATTACAACACACCCCATCTCGGATCTCTACCAGCCAGCGAGCAGCGGGAGACGTAGCCACCTAATTAATCCCAATAGCATTCCTGAGCTTTGTAATAGGACATGACTCACACGCTGAACCGCAGGCATAATTTATGCCTGGACGTGTATGTATATATATATATATATATATATATATATATATATATATATATATAAGGAACGGTGTATATATATATATATATATATATATATATATATATATATATATATATATATCCCGCCACCAACCAGGCTTAACTAGGTTCCAAAATGATGGTGATGGTGATATGACGATTGACCAAAGGAAAATAAATGTATTTACGGTTGGACTGGATGTGAGAGTGCGCCTATACTTAGGTGTATGTATGTATGTATGTATGTATGTATGTATGTATGTATGTATGTATGTATGTATGTATGTATGTATGTATGTATATAAATAGGTATGTATTTTTATAACTATAAATTCGATATGTTTGCATTTGTGTATACGTGTGTATATATATGTGTATAATATATATATATAATATACATGTGTATATATATACTGTATATATACACCACACCAGTGAAAAGAGTCTAGATAAATACTAACACCGATAAATAAAATACGGGCTTAAACAAACGCCATTCACGACCAAAACTCTGAGACGCATCGTAACGCAAATTCCACTTCACATGAATAAAACTAAACTACCGAATTTTCCCACACCAAGAGAAACGACAAGTCATTCAGGAGAAACAACATCATCAACGAGCCTCGCAACAACAGTAAAAATCAGCGACGAACAACAAACATCCTTACCTCCTCTGTTATACATCACTCAGCGCTTTATAAAACCAGGTCAGGGGACGACGGCGTGAGGAATGCGATTCGCACATCACATATTATTAATAATAGTAATATTAATAATAATTAATAATGATAATATTCATAACGGCAGCGGCATTTACACGTCCCGTTCGGCTTCGTAAACTGACAGTTGGAAACTGAGGTCAGGGACGTCTCACCACCTGTTGATAATGTTGGTTTTTTTTTTTTTTTTTTATCGGGGGTCTGATTCACATGTTGGGGCCTCGTCGTCGATTACGGACGATTATCAGCGTCGATTACATTATATTTCTAATCACTGAACGGGTGAAATATGAGTGTATTTATGTTTTGTTGATATGTGAGTATTTACGTATATATCCAAGAGGGGTTTTTTTCACTATACGGCTAAAATATACGTATACTTATGTCCAGTTCACATACGAATATATATTTATATCCAAGAGGGGTTTTTTCACTATACGGCTAAAATATACGAAGATTCTATACAGTTAATATATAAATATGTATTTATATCCAAGAGGTTTTTTCAGTATATGGCTGAAATATAAACATACTTATAATCAGCTGATATATAAATGAGCATTTGCATTTATTTACACAAGTGGTTTTTCTTCACTTTGGTTTTGTCGACTGTCGAGTATATTTGATTCTGAATCACTACGGTTAATAAGTGCGTATATACGCACATACACACATACAAGTAATATATATAGCTTATAAAGTCCAAGTAATATATATAATTTATAAAGTCCTTACAGGAATATATATACAAACAAGCCGCTGATTTAATTTTTTATCACACGGAATCGATATATCTTTTCTAATCACTGACCAATTCGATATATCTTTTCTAATCACTGAACAACTGAAATGCGAGTACATATACGTGAATGCCTTATTTTCTAATCACTGAATAACTGAAATGCAAGTATATATACGTAAATACCTCATTTTCCAATCAGTGAACGACTGAAATACGAGTATGTATACGTAAATGCCTTATTTTCCAATCACTGAACAACTGAAATGCGAATATATATACGTAAATGCCTTGTTTTCCAATCACTGAACAACTGAAATTCAAGTACATACATGCAAATGCCTCATTTTCCAATCACTGAGCTGAAATGCGAGTATATATACGTAAATGCCTTATTTTCCAATTACTGAACAACTGAAATACATATCTTTTCTAATCACTGAACAACTGAAATGCGAGTACATATACGTAAATGCCTCATTTTCCAAACACTGAACAACTGAAAAAAAAAAGAGTGTATATACGCAAATACCTAACTTCTAAATACAGGCATAACTATCACAAACGCTATTCCACATTACAGCACAAAAATGTCATGACGGAAGAATTCTCCTTATTTCATGTCAACCATCTCCATCAACTAACGTGAAAAAAGACGTCTGGTCCGCACAGCGATCTCCCCTCAACTCCATCGATGGCAGGGTGGAGGGGAAAAAAACGAAGGGGTTACTGCCTCCCCGGCCACGTTATTTCCCGTAAGCGGCGGTGGCGGCGGGAGAGGGACTCACAAAGGGAGAAAGAGCCCATCATTGGAGACACCTCAATACACTGTATGCGCATTGGGTCTAGAACTTTAAAGGGACTTTTTCTTTTTTTCTTCTTCTTCTTCTTCTTCTTTCTTCTTCCCCACTTTCCTTTCTCTCTCTCTCTCTCTCTCTCTCTCTCTCTCTCTCTCTCTCTCTCTCTCTCTCTCTTTGTGTGTGATAATACAATTTTTCTTTCTTTTCGTCTCTCCTACTGGTTGGTATATTTTTTCGATCACTCTTCTCTCTCTCTCTCTCTCTCTTTCTGATATTACTTTGTGATATTACTGGTTGGTATCTTTTTTTCTTTCTTTCTCTTTCTCTCTCTCTCTCTCTCTCTCTCTCTCTTTGTGATATTACTGGTTGGTATATTTTTTCGATTTCTTTCTCTGGGTCTCTCTCTCTCTCTCTCTCTCTCTCTCTCTCTCTCTCTCTCTCTGTGGTTGATAATAAAGCTTTTTCGTTCTTTTCGTCTCTCTACTGGTTGGTTAGTTTTTAGTTTTTATCTCTCTCTCTCTCTCTCTCTCTCTCTCTAGTGGTATAGTTTTTTTATTTTCATTCCCCTCGGCGCCTACATCAGTCACTTTGTTCTCTCTCTCTCTCTCTCTCTCTCTCTCTCTCTCTCTCTCTCTCTCTCTCTCTCTCTCTCGTTAGCGTAATCTAATCTCAGCGCCAAAATGAAAGGACACACAAAAAATCGCTGCATTTGTCGCCTTTAAGAGGGTCGCGTGTACTCTTCTCTCTCTCTCTCTCTCTCTCTCTCTCTCTCTCTCTCTCGTTTCTTTTTTTTCTTTTTCACTGAGGGGAGGTGACACTGGATTTTCTATCGAACGATTTAAAGGGCGCTCCAACGATACGACTCCGTCAGTGCGACACTGTACTAGAATTCCCTCGAGTTTCTGAACTCGCGACTGACCTTGGGTTCTTGGCGGCGTCCCTTCGGCCCCTAGCTGCTGCAACCCCTTTCGTTCCTTTTTACTGTACCTCCTTTCATATTATCTTTCTTCCGTCATGCTATCCACCATCTCCTTAACAATTGTTTCATAGTGCAATTGCTTTGAGGTTTTCCTCTTGTGACACTTTTCAAACCTACCTAATCTCCATTTCCTTTCCAGCGCTGAATGACCTCATAGGTCCCAGTGATTGGTCTTTGGCTTAAACTCTGTATTCCATTCCATTCCACACAGTAACTATTCATACTTCCCATGTACGAGTATATGTAAAAATTTTCCTGTAATTCTACAGGAATCAAAATACGCAAATATCGTCATGATTCAGCTTAAAATTTTTGGACTTTGGCATGATATAAAAAGCATTCCATACCCAACTAAAAGTATACTTATGGCATACTTTTATGCTGAGCAAAATGAAAAAGTCAGAAAATGGAAAAAATGAACTAATGCCGATGCCAAAGAACAATAATTATGTCTATACACACTCAGTAACTAATGAACAAATTTTCCTATATAACTTCTACAGGAATTAAAACACAAATACCGCCACGATTCAGCTTAAAATTTTTGGACTTTTGGTATGAACTACCCAACCAAAAGTATATTTATAGCATATTTTTATACATAACAGAAATTCTGCAGAAAAGACCAACTTAGTATTAAAAAATTAGCTAATTGTCATTTAGGCCAAATTGTGGACTTGTTTTTATGACCGCCTTTTAAAAAAAAAAAAGGTAGGACCCACTGGAGCTTGCAACAGACCATGAGTGGCTGGTTTGAGCGGCAAAGTGACAATGAAGGCCGGAAGTTAACCGGAGTAAATAAGTGAGTTGTATTTTAGGCAAAAATTATCAAGCACTGGGACCTACGAGGTCATTCAGCGCTGAAACGGAAATTGACAAGTGAGAGGTTTGAAAGGTGTAACAGGTGGAAAACCTCAAAGCAGTTGCACTATGAATCAATTGTTAGGAGAGGGTTGAGGAAAGTAAGATGGAAGAAAGAGAATATGAAAGGAGGCACAGTAAAAAAAAACGAAAGGGGTTGCAGCTAGGCGCCTAAGGAACCTTAAGTAATGCCTACAGCGCACCGCACGGGAACGATAGAACTGAAAAGGCGGCGTTCCCAGTCCAACGAAATCATTTTAAAGGGAATAGCGAACAGTTCTTCATAGAAACTTTGAAATCCTCTTTCGATGATCCAATCCACAAACGAAGCCGTTCCAGAAGGGCACACAGGGTCTTTTCCTTCCAGCTTTTCCAGAACTAACTCCGATATTCCAGTATGGGACAAGTTCTCCCAGAAACTTTGGAAGGGGCTTCTATAGATCCTTCCAACTCTCCCTGAATTCCATTAGTGGATAGCCCTATTTAGTAACACCGAGAGCCTGTAGTATATTTTGGGTACGCATAGGACGTCACGATGACGTGATTCTGGGAAGGGTACCAGGGTACAAAAACCTCTTTTAGTTGTTCTTCTTCAAAAAAAAAAATACGAATTCCAGAAGCGGTTCACCCATCCAGGCACCATCCAAGGCAAATCGACCAAAAGTATTGGGAAAAGGCTTTTACTAAGAGATAACAAACAGCTTGGGGAGTGGAATGGGATGGAATACGAAAATCAGGCCAAGGGCCAAACGCTGGGACCTAAGAAGTCATTCAGCGTCAAACGGTTTTTAAGGTGTAACAGGAGGAGACCCTCCATTGTTCCGAGAAGGTGGAGAGTAAGATGGAAGAAAGAAAATAAACAAGTGAAAAATGCGTCGAAGTTTCTTCGGCGCAACTGAGTTTTCTGTACAGCCGCTACAGCGTATAATCAAGGCCACCGAAAATGGCTCTATCTTTCGATGGTCTCGGTATAGTGTTGTATGAGCCGCGGCCCATGAAACTTTAACCACGAGCCGTTGGTGGCCTAGCCTATATCGTTGCCGGAAGCACGATAATGGCTAACTTTAACCTTAAAATGAAATAAAAACTACTGAGGCTAGAAGGCTGCAAATTGGTATGTCTGATGATTGGAGGGTGGATGATCAACATGCCAATTTCCACCCCTCTAGCCCCAGCAGTTTTTAAGATCTGAGGGCGGACAGGAAAAAAGTGCAGACAGAATAAAGTGCGGACGGGCAGACAAAGCCGGCACAATAGTTTCCTTTCACAGAAAACTAAAAGGGAGGCAGAGTAAAAGGAATGAAAGGGGTTGCAATGAACCCTAAGTAATGTCTACAGTGAGTTGGGGAGAGAGATGGGTTTGAGCATGCAAGGATGCGTCAGTCAATCAAGCGATGACAAAACAAAGTAAAAAAGCGAAACCCTAATTAGTCTGATGTTATTACAGATGGGTCAAGCTTAAATTTTTTAGTCAAGCCTCGATTTCGTTCTCACTTTCCGATATGAAGAATCTGGTTTTGCGTCAAGCTTAGAATTTACGACCTGAACGTTGCGGAATATTAGTTTCATCTGTTTCACATCTGTCTATAAGACGATGGCGTTGGCCATTCAAACAAAAAAGGGAAAAAGATGGATATCAGACGTACACTAAACGTCGCCAGAGCTCTAGTTCATATTTCGAGAGAAATATGAGCTTAAAAAATACGAACACGGGGACATGGGGCATCTGATACTTTCTCAGCAAATCGATGAGAAATGCATACCTAAAAACCTTTGGATAAAGTCAGTACACTGCTATTCCAAGCTGTGTCCTGTCCTTGAAAACAAGGACACACAATATATGCAAAAAATAAAAAACAAAAACTGAGGCTATTCCTAAACACATGATTATTAATGTTAAGAATAAGCCTCATCTAACTCGACCAAAGTTCCTCTAATCTTTTACAATTTCCTTAATCTGGACACCATTCCACATTCGTGAGAGAAATTTCCAATATATGCAAAAAATAAAAAACAAAAACTGAGGCTATTCCTAAACACATGATTATTAATGTTAAGAATAAGCCTCACCTAACTCGACCAAAGTTCCTCTAATCTTATATAATAATTTCCAACCTATAGAATACCCGGGAACTTACATTCTCCGCGCTACGTCTTGTGACCTATGAACGCTTAAGACAAAGGTCACCCATTATCCGAAAGGACAGTTCTATTACAGATTTTCCAGCCAAGGGGGGTGTCATTCTGGAATAACATAGGTTAAATAGTCTTCCTTCTCTTTCCACGTGAAATGCGTGACGAAAGAAAGAAGAGATAAAACGCAATCTTAAATCGCATTGTGGAAAAAGGAAAACCACAATTATCATATGAGGCAAATGGTACGTAGTTCAGACACTTCTCTGACCTGTCCTTTTCCTGTTGCGTTTATTGCTTACTTGATGGGGCTTCTTTCTATATTTTGTCGCGACTTCCTCACGGGCAGACAAATAAAGGAACGGGAATGTTGAAACTAGCAGAGTAAGACTTCCCTTGCGCGGGAGTGTTAAGTTTACATTTTTAGTATCGGCTACAATATTCCATCTACGAACGCCACTAATAATAATAATAATAATAATAATAATAATAATAATAATAATAATAATAATAATAATAATAATGGAGAAACAAATCCACAGTTATGTATGTGGGTATATATATTTAAAAATCAATCTCTACAGAAGGGGGCTTTCGGGAATCTGTTCGATTCCCGTTTTTTAATTGGAAAGGGGAATCGAGCAGATTCCCGAGAGCTCTCTGTCCGGATTTATCTTCGAATATATGTAATATAATATATATATATATATATATATAATATATATATATATATATATATATATATAACTATATTTGTTTCTCCATTTCAAGACTATGCTACTCTGAGTATCTTTTTAATAATAATAATAATAATAATAATAATAATAATAATAATAATAATAATAATAATAATAAAATAATAACAATAATAAATAATAATGTTATTCATATTAAAAATAGTAATAATAGTAATAATAATAATAATAATAATAATAATAATAATACTAAAATAACAATAATAATAAATAAGAATAATATTACTTTAAAATAATAATAATAATAATAATAGTAATAATAATAATAATAATAATAAAATAACAATAATAATAAGACCTCTTTTAAACAGGTTCTATTGAATATTAATAGCTGCATTTATTTTTAGAAGACGCACCTCCACTGAAGAGAAAATAAGGAAAATAAAAATAAAAATAAATGCAGCTAATAATATTCAATAAGAACAATAATAATAATAATAACTTATGAACATCGATAATTCATCACCAAATCCCCACCACCATCAATTACACAATAACATTACAAAGCGGAATCTGACAGTACAACCCACACTTGACAAAATTCAAGCACTGCACTAATGGTGTCTATTCGAGTCAGCATTGACCCCCTTTTTTTAGGAGACCCTGAGTTCCACGCGTCCGTAAAAATAGTTTAGTCTACCACAGGAATCCTTGAGATCTTGAGGTCACGAAAACAGCTTGTACTTGAGATTCTAAGTTTTGTCTATCTTCTTCCACCTCCCCCAATTTCCCCAACCTCCTCCCCACAATCACATAACCTTGTGAACGCACGTACAGTTATACACACGTCTCATATTTTGAGTTTTCCGTAAAGGAAGACTGTTGTGGCGGTTTTTGTCTGTACGTCCGGACTTTTTCTGTCCGGATTTTTTCTGTCTGCACTTTTTTCTGTTCGCGCTTTTTCTGTCCGCACTTTTTTCTGTCCGCACTTTTTTCTGTCCGCACTTTTTTCTGTTCGCACTTTTTCTGTCTTCGCTTTTTCTGTCCGCGCTTTTTCTGTCCGCGCTTTTTTTCTTTTCCTCACTTTTTTTCTGTCACTTTTTTCTGTGCACTTTTTCTGTCCGCTTTTTCTGTCCGCACTTTTATCAGTCTGCACTGTTTCTGTCCACATTTTTTTTGTCCGAATTTTTTCTGTCTGCACTTTTTCTGTCCTCACTTTTTCTGTGCACTTTTTCTGTCCGCACTTTTTTCTGTCCGCACTTTTTCTGTTCGCACTTTTTTCTGTCTTCGCTTTTTTCTGTCCGCACTTTTTCTGTCCGCACTTTTTTCTGTCCATACTTTTTCTGTCCGCACTTTTTTCCGTCCGCACTTTTTCTGTCCTCCCTCAAATCTTAAAAATTACTGAGGCTAGAGGGCTGCTGATCATCCACTCTCCAATCGTCAAGCATACCAAATTGCAGCCCTCTAGCCTCGTAAGGTTTTCACTTTACGGTTAAATTTATCCATAATCGTACTTCTGGCACAACCCAGGCCACCACCGGACAGCGGCTGAGTTTCATGGGCCGCGGCTAAGAGTTTCACGGGCCGTGGCTGAAAGTTTCATACGGCATTATACGCTGTACAGAAAAATCGACTGCAAGTTTCTTGACCAGACAACGATGTTTTCTTCATTTCACTAATCGTAAGACCAACCACTGCTCTGAGCGAACGCGTTCCGGTCGGAGCTCACTGGTGCTAACCCACCCAAGTACTGGCCATCATCCCCGGACATGAAAGCCGGTGGTGTAACAAACTATCAGTGCAAAAAAAAAAAAATCCCACCCGGAGCTTAGCTGCAAACAATACTCATTGAGGAGCCTCCGTATCACCTGATCCAAATGCCCCCCCAGAATTGACAGAATTATACGAAGGGCGCGATCTGGGAGCTCTGATCTGGGAGATCAAAGGACTGCAGATGTGCACAAACGTTCCTGTGTGTGTGCGTGTGTGTGTGTGTGTGTGTGTGTGTGTGTGTGTGTCTGCTTGGCTATGTACAAGTCAACAAGCAGGGTCTGACAAACAATTATGTATATTTATCCTTGATATGATAATGACTTAATTGTTCTTCATGGAGTCCCGGTTTTCTGTCGCTCTCTCTGTCTCTCTCTTTTTCTCAATGTCTCTCTCTCTCTCTTTCTCTCCTTCAATCTTTCTCTCTCTCTCTCTTTCTATTTCTTTCTCTCTCTCTCTCTCTCTCTCTCTCTCTCTCTCTCTCTCTCTCTCTCTCTCTCCCTCAATCTCCCTCTTTCTCTCCCTCAATCTCTCTCTCTCCCTCAATCTCTCTCTCTCTCTCTCTCTCTCTCTCTCTCAATCTCCCTCTCTCTTTTTCTCTCTCAATCTCCCTCTTTTTCTCCCTCAATCTCTCTCTCTCCCTCAATCTCTCTCTCTCTCTTCTCTCTCTCTCTCTCTCTCTCTCTCTCTCTCTCTCTCTCTCTCTCTCTCTCTCTCTCTCTCTCTCTCGCCGCGTCCGATCCCCAGATTCTCCCGGCGAAGTCGCCTCTGTGTTCTTGGAAGGGCCGAAAGGTGAGAGTTCATCGGACGAAAAACAAAACCCTCTAATTAACCTTTGTTATTAAACCTCAACTCGTGTTATGATCCCTTTAAACGCAAGGTTTGCTTGCAAACACTTGGGCGTAAAGCAGATTTACTTTCCGCTTTAATACTTTTCCCAGTTCCTCCTCAGCCTCCAACCCGCGGAGGGTTGCACATGTTATTTGGAGGGCGGTTAACTCCTCCTTCTCCTCCTCCTCCTCCTCCTCTTCCACCTCGCTGAGGGTTGCACATAGCACTTGGAGGGCGATTAATATTAGAAGTGACATTTCTCCTTGAAGGCGTCTCATTACGTCCAATTAAGCTTTCGCACACTCGAGTAACCTTTGGCAATTGCATTGTCTCATTCATCAGTAGCAGATTTTTTCTTGTTTTACGACATCATTCTGCTCGTGCGGACTTTTCTCTGTTCGGGATGGAGGGAGAGGTAAGGGAGATGATGGGGGAACGGGTACTCGGGGTAGGAATTAGAGAGAATAAATAAATAAAAACAATAATCTCATGTAAGCCATCAGGTCTATAGACTGATTGCACTCAATAAATACATTTCTATTCCCATGGGCATACTGGAAAATTATACAGACATCCACATTTCACATACCTACACACACACACACACACACACACACACACACACACACACTATATATATATATATATATATATATATATATATATATATATATATATATAATCATGTAAACGCTTATATATATACTTCACCTAATTTCATCATCTCCAGCTAAAAATACAATCATGAAAAAAAAACACTCACAATCAACTAGGATATCAATAGGTTCCGCTTCCATTAAAAATTCCTTTCCATAATTATCAAGACGTAATTATTCATGCGAACACGCACTGCGTGTTCGTACTGCCAGACTCATATCAAATCGTTTTGTCCCGTGTATTTTATTGATTATGCAAGAATAGTTTGTCTTCGTATAGTCTCTAACATGATGGTATAAGCTATCCAGTTTGTCTCTTACCCGATAGATAATAGTATATAAATCATCACAATTTCAGAGAGAAAAAAAAATCATTCAAACATTCTCTTACAACTTGTCAACGTCACACTAAATTTTCTGCTCTCGTGCAAAATCCCTTTGAACTCACACTACGAAAAAAGTAAATACTGTTCGGCGGGTTCTAATTATCTTCATTGGCAAAAAAAAAATATGAAGCTAAAAGCTGAAGACGAACTAAAACACGAGTAATTGCACCAGAAACTCCATCAACAATTCATATCGAATCTGAAGCCAACATGACTGCTGGTCGAGACTGAACATTACAATCCTTTGTCTGGGATCTTTCCTGGATATTATGTACCCACCTTTGCGGCGTGTTTAAATACAAGCCCGTTTGGGGATGACCATAAAAACATAAACAAAAGACTGTAAATATCATAAAGATAATGGCCCCCAAGAAATATTAGTCCTAGAGGACCCCCGAACACCCTTTTGGGGGGTCACTATCTAGGAAAGATCCTCTGTCAGTTTACCTGTCACTTTCTGAAATATATCTTCAGATTCAAAGACAACGAAGTACTTAACCACAATCAAAGCTTCAACGCAAAAACGATGAGTGGATTTAAAAAAAAATCCACACATGTGAAACATATCAATACGTTTGAAAGATATCAACAAGAAAAAAGGTAAAAAAAAAACATGGACGAAACAATAGTCCAGAGGTCCTTCTCATGCAGGGCCGTGACAATGTTTATCATAATAAAAAATAAAATGCTTTTGAGGAATATCTAGAACAAACACTGCAATATCAAACTTCATTGCTAATTTTCAACTGCTTTAGACACTGGTGATAAGAGCTATCAAATTATTGAGTTGAATTCAACTGAACACAGAATTTAGGCCAAAAGGCCAAGCACTGGGGCCTATGAGATCATTCAGCGCTGAAACGGAAACTGACAGTAGAGGGTTTGAAAGGTGTAAACAGGAGGAAAACCTCAAAGCAGTTGCACTATGAATCAATTCTTAGGAGAAGAGTGGAAAGTAAGATGGAAGAAAGAGAATATGAAAGGAGGTAAAAGTAAAAGGAACGAAAGGGGTTGCAGCTACGGCTATCCAATTATTATACGGAAGGGATTCTTAGTGACGGATAATTTTTAAAAAACGGCTGCGCATGCGTGAGCGAGCCAGCGAGCCAGCGAGCAGCATTAACTGCAAGATAAACATGAGAAGTCCTCGAGCCCGCTTCCGCCTTCACAAAGCGTCGACACCCGATTTCTGAAGGATTCCTCTTTCATTTTCTTTTCCCCGAGAGGGCTTCTTTTCTTTTTTTTCTTTTCTTTTCCCCCTCCTTTCTCTCGTGCATTCGGTTAATGACGCATGAACGCCTGCATTCATCAGACGGCCGCTCGTGCCAGACAATAGGAGAAGTTAGGAAAAGCAGGGATCAGGGAACAATTGTCTTTTCACAGCGCGGAGCGGAGAATCTGCCTTTTGTTTCGCGTTGTTTAGGACTTGGCCCCTTGGAGCGGGGTTTGTTATCGTCGGGAGCGAAAAAGGAAGTTCCCTTTTGATTCGAATAATTCATTCATTTGATTGAGGGAAGTTTTGCTAATTTCCTGCGGGACCGGAACTGAATATATATACTGTTCTCTGATTTGGTTCTAGGAAAAGCGCCTGACGGCTGACAGAGCAGTTTTCTCTGTACAGGTGGCAATTTTCATTTACTACTGACTGTCTGCGCAAAATGCAAAAGGTATATTGAAAACGTGGGGAGTAATATGTTATATTGAGTTAATGAACTAATTATCAAAATAGTCAACAGAATAACTGACGTGATGCAAAATATTACACCAAAGATAGGCCTTGTTGGGGGTCATATTGTTTGGTAATACATCTAAGTCACATACTTACTCCCACACGGATTCCTGAATGATTTTTTATTCAATGAGACGTAAAAATCTGGAGCAAAAGTCAAAGGGGTTTTCCAAATGGCGCCAAATGCAAAAATATAACCAGGTAAAAATTCGCCTAAGTTTCTTCGGCACCATCGAGTTTTCCGTACAGCCGCTACAGCATATAATCAAGGCCACCAAAAATATATCTATCTTTAGGTGGTCTCGGTATAATGCTGTATGAGCCGCGACCCATGAAACTTTAACCACGCCCGGTGGTGGCCTGGCTTATATCGTTGCCAGAAGCACGATTATGGCTAACTTTAACCCTAAATGAAATAAAAACTACATAGGCTACAGGGCTGAAATTTGGTATGTTTGATGATTGGAGGGTGGATGATCAACATACCAATTTGCATCAATCTAACCTCTGTAGTTTTTAAGATCTGAGGGCGGACAGAAAAGTGCGGACGGACAGACAAAGCCGTCACAAAAGTTTTCTTTTACAGAAAACGATAAATAAAAGCAAACAGTTAAGTCCGCCGTGCCATAAAAAAAAAAAACTTAAAGAAAATGGGAAGAATGTAGATGAAAAACCCATTTGGGGTGTAGCAGTTTTGGTTATACTCAAACTACTTTCAAGAGTGAACGAACTTTCCCCCGCCCACGTGTAATTAGTCTTATTAAATTTCACATGAAGCCACGGGGGAACCCCTTTGCAGGCAATGTACGAAGGGGTTGGTTATATATAAAAAAAAAATAAATAAACATAAAACATCGACCCAACAAACACTACCTTGCTAATGCCAGCTTTTACCTGTAGTTACTGATCAGGTTTTAATGATTGGTGTTTTTCCCTTTGTAAAAAATACAGTACTTTTTGAGGCGTAAAATAATGATTATTATGATGTTAATTTAATCGATTCATACGGAGCAGTTCAGAAGAACAACCATGAACAAATCAGCAAATATAACTAGCTAAACATCGTTTAACAAGTTGCTTAATCTCGTCTCTTAAGTAAAATCTATATATTCAGTAACGCAGAATTATATATTATTGTTTATTTCTACCCACCAACACCGTCCATTACGTAATCTGATAACGGCTACTCAGTTAATCTAAACGTATTTGTATAACCGTCTGCATTACATAAGTAAAACTTGCGCCGAAGAAACGAGTTTTCTGTACAGCTGCTACAGCGTATAATCAAGGCCACCGAAAATAGATCTATCTTTCGGTGGTCTCGGTATAATGCTGTATGAGCCGCGGCCCATGAAACTTTAACTGCGGTCCGGTGGTGGCCTATATCGTTGCCAGAAGCATGACTATGGCTAACTTTAACCTTAAATAAAAAAAAACCTACTGAGGCTAGAGGGTTGCAATTTGGTATGCTTGATGATTGGAAGGTGGATGATCAACATACCAATTTGCAGCCCTCTAGCCTCTGTAGTTTTTAAGATCTGAGGGCGGACAGAAAAAGTGAGGACAGAATAGAGAGCGGACAGAAAAAGGGTGGATAGAAAACAGTGCGGACAGAATAAAGAGCGGACAAAAAAAGGTGCGGACAGAAAAAAGTGCGGACAGAAAAAAGTGCGGACAGAAAAAAGTGCGGACAGAAAAAGTGTGGTCAGAAAAAATGCGGACAGAAAAGTGCGGACAGAAAAAATGCAGCCAGAATAAAGAGCGGACGGACGGACCAAGCCGGCACAATAGTTTTCTCTTCAGAAAACTAAAACCAACAGTGAAGTCTATACCTACAGCTTATTATAGTAAGGAATTATATTCATCCAAGTGACGTTTCTCCAGCAATGTCTCTCAACCTTTAACATTCAAAATTTTCCTGAGGAAGAAAGTAATCCTCGCGGCTTTTAAAGCAGACTCATAAACACGCACGCAATATATGACCAATAAATTCTCGACAAAAAAAAAACCGTAATGCTTAAACTTACATGTAGGCACAAGTGACAAAGGGAATTTATGAACTATAAATTCTCCTAATAAGAATGTGATATTTATGCATTCAAGTAAAACTTATGAACGAACACAGAAAAGATCTAAGAGCAATGAATTCTCCTGAGAAGAACGGAACCCTTAGCCAAGCAACTGACAGACCAGCAAAAACGCGCGGGTCTCTCTCTCTCTCTCTCTCTCTCTCTCTCTCTCTCTCTCTCTCTCTCTCTCTCTTCACAGACACAGACGCAGACGTAGACACAGACACACGCACACATATACACATATATATGCGCTTGTGCGTGTGTGTGTTTTCAATAGTAGGCAGGCTCGATCAAGGGTGAAAACCTTGTGCAGAAATTCCACAATATTAGCTGGTCTACGCATCTACACACAAGGATAATCAGCAGTGCAGGAAGTCCCCACATTCAAATGAGTGTCAATTTGAGAATACTTATGGAACTGACTTTTGAGAACACACTAAGAGCAACTGAGGCAGAATAAGGACCAGGAGTTAATACTGCAATAAAATGGAAGACCGTCGTATCTGCAAAAATACAAAACCTTGAAAAATGGTACATACACCCTTGCCTTACTACTGATTTTGCAGATACTGCAAATGGGACCCCCTAAATACCCGTGGAAAGCATTGAAGAATCGTTCTGAAACTGCAATAACTTGTGTATTATGGCTTCAAGAGCCCAATAGGTGGCAAATCTCAATTTCAAAAATTTTGCTGACACTGCAGTTTCCCATTTTAGGGCAGAATAGCAATACGAGCGTTATGCTTGTAAGATATATATATCTGGACGCGAGAAAGGCTACAAATAAATGAGTGAGAGGAATAATGGAATAATTCTTTCCTTGTGCACAGTTAAAGGGGATGGAGGTGACTGCAAGACTCACAGAAGTATGTCAGTACTCAGTATACCAGGAAGGTGCATTGGTAAGGTTTTAAAATCAAGAAAGCTGCTATAAACAGATAGCAGAAAGTTAAAGTATGAATGTAATAGTGACTGCTGTGTTCTTTCAAGAGCCAGTCCCCATATATATATATATATATATATATATATATATATATATATATACATATATATATATATATATATATATATATATATATATATATATATATATATATATGGGTGTGGATCTACGCAATATAATTATGCCAATAACACAACTTAACTGCAAGTCACAAATCCCTTTAATTATAAATAAAAATTCAATATTGCATTTATTCAATATATTTTGATCTTTGTTAATTTATTAATTTTTTATTTTTTTAATACGTTTGTTCCATAAGAATAGGTTTCATCTTCTGAATAATAATAATAATAATAATAATAATAATAATAATAATAATAATTAATATAAAAAACCACTAATTATTTTCATCATCACAGAACTTCCTTCACTACTCTTCCTTTTCATTGTATCAAATGAAAGTGGATTTACAATGTGCGTTCTCTCTCCCCGTCGTCAGCATTATATAACATGAGAATGGGACATTTTTGTCATATCATAATCATGATACTTCTGCAACGCTGGCTGGATAAGACTAATGTACAACGCAGCTGACTGGCGAATTTCGCCCTTATGACTGCAAACTTTATGCCTGACTTTATTGTTTTTTTTTTTTTGTGAAATTGTGTACTACTCTGCTTAATGCTTTTGGTGTTCATTTCTTTGTTTTCTTTTAGTTTTCTGTACAAGAAAACTATTGTGCCGGTTTTGTCTGTCCGTCCGCACTTTATTCTGTCCGCGGGCCGGTGGTGGCATATCCTATATCGTGGCCAGAAGCATGATTATGGCTAATTTTAACCTTAAATAAAATAAAGACTACTGAGGCTAGAGGGCTGCAATTTGGCATGTTTGATGATTGAAGGGTGGATGAGCAACATACCAATTTGCAGCCCTCTAGCCTCAGTAGTGTTTAAGATCTGAGGGCGGACAGAAAAAGTACGGACAAACACTTTTCCTGTCCGCCCTCAGATCTCAAAAACTACTGAGGCCAGAGGGCTGCAAATTGATATGTTAATCATCCACCCTACAATCATCAAACATACCAAATTGCAGCCCTCTAGCCTCAGTAGTTTTCATTTTATTCAAGGTTAAAGTTAGCCATAATCGTGCTTCTGGCAACGATAAAGGATAGGCCACCACCGGCCCGTGGTTAAAGTTTCACGGGCCGCGGCTCATGCAGCATTTAAATACCGAGACCACCGAAAGATACATCTATCGCCAGCGAGTTTTACATCCCCCTGGGGGAGGCGAGAACTCCCGACATCTGAGCCACCATACTAGCGGTCTGAGTGTAACATTTTAACATATCACTTCATAATTTCGGTGTTTTCTACAGCACGCAAGGCAATAATGGCATCCTATAGTGCAATTAAGGAAACGATGGTGGCGACTAAGTGGTCCTTTTAAGCGAGGGAAGGAATCTTTGTCATGACTTTGCTAAAAGAGTCGGCTGGGAAAACTCATGTAATCTCTGAACATATTATTGTTGATAGTGGATATTGCGCTAACCACAAATATTTCTCCACTTCATGATATATACAACAATATTTATACCTTTTATATCATATTTATATATTTTATTTGTCGTTAAATAAAGACGTGTACATACAAATACAAATACACACACTCACACATATATATTATATAAATGTTTGCGAGCGCAATGATTACGACACCACCACAATGCCTAACGGATAACTATAAAAATAAAATAAAAAAACGAAAAAAGATAAAACATTTACTAGAAACAAGATAGCCAGCGGATATACGACCCAGACAGAGAAAGTCAGCTCCGTTAAGTACAGCATTTCACAATAATATTCAGGAAGTTGAACGACGGATTAAAAAAAAAAAAAAAAAAAAAGCCTGCCAACGCATCCGGAGCTGGCGAGTCCACACGGCCAAGTCACGCACAGTTTTCAGAAACGGCACGAATGTGTCGCTTCCCAATGAGAGAGCCAGAGAATTAAATGTTAATTACGAAGCTCTGAGAAAGACTGTGTACATATACATACATAAACACACACACATACATATATATATAAAGGCAATGCCACGAAAGATAATGAAACGACGGAGTGGTCTAGGTTGTTCGACTTACTGTCTTTTACTTATATATATTCATCACGTTCTCTATTTTCGTGATTCAGTTTTATATATATATATATATATATATATATATATATATATATATATATATATATATATATATAATATATATAATAGTAAAAACTACAAATACCCCTTAATATGGGAAAACTTTCCGTTCAAATCACCCAGTGCATCCTTTCCAAAGCCAACTATATAGATTCGGCTAGACTCAAACTCAAACTTTCTCGGGGGAAGTCTGAATTTGAGCCTAATTGGTTCTGGAAAGGATGTGTTGGGTGGTTTGAACTGAAAGTTCGTTATATGGAAAAATACAGCGTAGTCTGAAGGATGGGGGATTCCTTTGGTGAATGGGAATAGCGGCAACTTTATATAAGAGGAGGATCATCCTAGACCCAGTTCGTTAATGATGGATGTGAGACTATTGCGATTTTATATTTATGCTCTTCAAAAGAAAGAGGAGCATATCCGCCGTTACTTCTCGCATCAATTTTGTCGGCAGAACATAGAAATTGCCGGAATAATTAAAAAAATGTAAAACTAACATGTATCAAAGCCCTAGTCCTATTTTGAGGTCTGTGCTATTGGTCTAGAGTGGGCCGGTACCTCAAGGAGGAAAAAACTCAATCCTGGGAATTGCTGTTACATGACTGGTAGCAATCTGAGGCAGTTGGTTTTTAATTGTGCTTCTCTTCCTCACCTCTGAGCTGCACACGATACGGATCACTCGATTTTTGGGCGGACTGGACCAGAAGCAAATCATGTGAAGTTAGTCAAGTAGGCTATCCCAACGAAAAATAACGATTCTCTCTCTCTCTCTCTCTCTCTCTCTCTCTCTCTCTCTCTCTCTCTCTCTCAAGAAGCCGTTCCAACTCCATTCATCGCTTCCCTCTGAACAAGCAGAGGCTCATCAGTGTCGCAGCTGATAACGGTGATTCACTGAGCAATTAACAAAAAACAAAAGAAAGGATTTATATAAAAAAAAACGGGGATGCGAGGCACGTAAACTCTCACCGACGTAAATAGATGGATTAAAGCTGTATAAATACACAGCTTTAAACCTTTCTAGCCCCACTCCTGTGACTGAAAAGCTTTGATGCAGCAGTTACCCCAAGTTGGGGTTTTCCCGGCAAACTGGTTAGATGTGGCTCTTTTCTTTTCTTTTTTTTTAATTCTTGAATCTGCAAGCGAAATTTCAATGCATTGTAATTTTCTTGCAATGTGTGACTAGCATTCACTGTCAGTTACCTCGTATTTAAGAAACAAATAAGTATAAAAAAATAGCCCATGATTTAACCACATGCTTACACAACTAATTACCTCTGGACAGAAAGGCTTCTTGACATTGTTCAGAAGATCTATATCTCAGTTTCTCCAATACCCAAGCAGTTAGATGAATTCAACTAAAGTTGTGTGAGTAAAAATCTTGGAAAAGTCAAACTAGAGCAGGAAATATCGTCCTAACTATTATTTGTAGCAGAATCTATAAATAAAATGACAGTAATAGTAATAATACGTCGAGACTTGAGCGTTTAAAGAGATGCATATGAACTGTAAGTCTTGGTATCCAGAAACCTGGAGTTAATATGAATGGAAAGCACTAATAGTAAAATACGAATTGAATTGAATTGAATATAGAATTTAGGCCAGAGACCAAGCACTGGGACCTATGAAGTCATTCAGCGCTGAAATGGAAATTGACAGTAAAAGGTTTGAAAGGTGTAACAGGAGAAAAACCTCAAAGCAGTTGCACTATGAATCAATTGTTAGGAGAGGGTGGAAAGTTAGATGGAAGAAAGCGAATATGAAAGGAGGTACAAGAAACGAAAGGGGTTGCAGCTAGGGCCTAAAGAAGGCACGCTGCAAAGAACCTTAAGTAATGCCTACAGTGCACCGCATGAGGTGCACTGACGGCCTAGCCCCCATACGAGGAATAGTAAGATATGGTGTAAATTCGCGTCAGAAGTCTAACCGCCAAAAAAAGTGTCACATTGAATCTAAAAGCACTTGATCTTTAGCTCTGGTTGTTTAGATGCACACGACCTTGTCGGCTCTGGGACATCAGCACAATGACGCTTGTACCAAACGACTACGGTCTATTGCAAGTTTCAGCAAAGCTTCATTTCCATGATGTGGAAACCTTAGACCTACGCTCAAACCAACCTCTCAATCTATCCAAGTTTGCGAATAGCGTAAACATTTATTTCATCTTGGAACGTTTTTCTCTTTCTCTTTCTCTCAATGTTCATAAAAAATAAACTATAACCTTGCAAACTATATGAATATTTCTCATTCCTAACGTAAAAACAAAAGAGAGCCGAGCGGGATACGCTGAAAATCACCGAAGGTACAAGAAGGTTCAGCGATGCATGCAACCAATTTCTGCGTGTGCCGAGTGAGACAAGCAAGTCCCGGAATATTGATCGTAGGAATTTGACCTATGATCCGGCGAAGGAGACTGTACGAAGGTCAACCAGCGCCTTGAGGAAAGCGACTCTAGGGTGTGGGCAGTTTTACAATCGCACACTGCGGGCACAGTCACGGTTCGACGTGGGTACAGTATCTTACTTCGCTGGGCAGTATATAGAACCTCAAGATTTAGTAAAATATATTATAAAAAGTCAGCTACGATCTGGACTAACTTTGCAAATATATAGACCTAAACAATTCGTCCAATTTTTGCTGAAGCAATAAAGGGGTACGGCCCTTGGTTTGGTATCTGTAAGGCTGGTAAGTGGAGGAAAAATCTATCATACAATAAGTAAAATCATTGGCTTCTAACGTCTAAAAATTGCATCCTCAACACAATTTAAAACGTAACAACAAAAAGCAAAACCTGTCAGAAATAGTATAATGACCACGGTCTCACTTTCTGCTTAATATTATTATCCGTGACCTTTGATACTATTACTCCAGCTAGACACCCCAAACGTTAACTAATCTCATATGAAAAGTCATAGGAGCACTTCTGCAACATGCTCTGAGCGCGGCTAATTAAGGAGGGAAGTCCTTTGCATGAGGAAACGACCGAATATCCCGAAGCCATCTTGTTTCCTGCAGGTGGAATGAATACAGAGTCACAAGAGGACAGCAACTTCATCTTTCGACAAAGAAAGAAAGAGTAGCACCTTCTGGAATCACGCCCCCTGGGAGGAAATAGTGTATGGATATATATATATACCAACTGGATGGCAACTTTATGCCATGTTGTAACGCAAAAGAAACTAGACAACATAAAAGAATCAATCGACAGACCTGCCTTTTCAAGGAAGGTTACAAGTACAAGACAAAACAAAACCGGGAAGAGCATTACAAAGCTTTACAGTAGATGGAAAGAAGCCCTCTTCTAGGCCTCAACAGAACTCTACCAAAATAGTACTAGTAGTAAAAACATTAAAAACCACGTTTGCTGCGGAGAGATAATACGTGTAACCCATGTTTGAATCCTGGGTGAGAAGGTGAAAACAGGTGGATGGACCTGAGCAATGATTTGTGGATCTGAGTGTAAGCTACAGAGGAGGGAAGGGTGAAGGGGTAAAATTTATGGTCCTAGAGCCTCATCTCAATAGGCTTGCTGAAGTTGGAAGGGTAGCAATATTGAAAGCCACGCCATGACCCCTGACCTCTTGACTCCCCTTACTTCCTTGTATTTTTGGATATGCTTTCCACTGGGACCTTTGAATCCAAAATGAGAATGAAGAGACTCCCCTTCTCAAGTGATATTCAAACCCAAATTGGTTTGAGGACTTTGGTTAATGCTTAACCCAATAAGAAACAAGAATAAGCTTAAACTTTTGCCCTGTTCGGTTCTCTTTCACTGGTATCCTATTAGCAAGGGAGATTCTTTCTGTTAAAATCAACACGGTCTACTTTAATCCAGGCAGCTTTACCTTAATTCCCCGGATAACTGCACCCCAACCTATATTGTCAAGACAAATCCACACTTATGTTTGTGTACTGTGTGCACACATACACACACACTGTGCGTGTGTCTGTGTGTATGTGCACACGCCTGCTGTCTCTGCGCTCATGTACATACACACATTCAACTGCAATATCTTCCTTCAGAAACCATGGCTACGATGATTCTGCTTGAGCAATGAACTTTTCCCGCCACAAGAAAAGCAAGTTGAGGCAAAGAATATAATAAACACAGTTGTTTAAATCATAAGTATTTGCCTTTCACAAACAAATAATAATTTGCTGGCAAACAAAAACTAGTAAAAAATGCTACAGATTTGGTTTCCAAGGTCTAATGTCTCTGAGAATTTCTTCGAAACTGTAATAATAAAAATATACATAATTCATTTTTGTTGTAAGTTATCATAATGCTACAACGTACTGACAACCGAAATACTTAATGAAATATTAAAGCGGCGTGCATTGAGTCTTCATACGAAGTACCATACAGCGAAACGACGCCCTAAACCATGCGACAGGGGATATGTACGACGAAAGTGTGTCACGGCAATCCATATGAGACTAGGGCAAACTTATGTCTGGGAGGCGAACGAGTCCAAATATGAATTCACGGACTTTCCCGAAATTCCCGTCACTTTAATGGCTTAGGGCCACCTACAATCTAACACCATCAGACTGGTTAGTCACTAATGTTAACCGGTTGCCAGTCTATCCAAATTGTTCATACAGGCCTATATAAATTTTATATAACACAACTCGTGTTTACGTTTTGTCTGTAATGCTCAGAATGCGAAAATCCTGTACTTTTTCATACATTCTTAATTAAATACAAGTTTTCGTCCAGCAAACGACTGACGAATTACAAATAGGTAATATTTCTGGGAATAACTTTAAACTCTACCAAATGTAGACCTCACAAATCAAGACTAATATATATATATATATATATATATATATATATATATATATATATATATATATATATATACATATATATATATATATATAAATATGTCTTAGCCCAACTTTTGGGAGTAATAAGTAGCCTTATGAGTAAACTTAAAATAAGATTGGGGAAATAATTTGCATACAGTTTTAAAACCCGATGTGTAGAATGTTCTGTTGCCTAGAGCCGTTTAAAAATGGGCAATTATTTGACTTCACGTTAGTGTGATTGGATTGTTATCTGTTTCCTTGATTTATTTCCAATTTCGTTATCTAAGGTTTTTTTCCACATCGGTGAGGCGAGTAATTCCTCCTAAAATAAGTATTATTGTGTCAAGCCATGAAGCTCATATCACAGTTAATATATTCTTATCGTTATAAACAAAGGAAACTCGACTTCTCTCCCAACCTACCCAGCCATCACAATGACGAGACAGTCAAAGGGTCTTTACAAAACAATAGGATAGACTCACTCTCTCTCTCTCTCTCTCTCTCTCTCTCTCTCTCTCTCTCTCTCTCTCTCTCTCTCACACACACACACACACTAAACAACAATCCTAAATAACAAACACGAGCGGACGAATGGGGCATTCATTTTAAACGAGAAATGAAATGAGTAAAACCGGGAACGCCGTTCAAACTATAGGCTTGCACAAAACAAAAGGATAATACAGCTCTCTCTCTCTCTCTCTCTCTCTCTCTCTCTCTCTCTCTCTCTCTCTCTCTCTCTCTCTCTCTCTAAACAACAACCCTAAATAACAAACACGAGTGGACGAAGAAGGCATCCATTTTAAACGAGAAATGAATGAGTAAAAACGGAAACGCCGTTCAAAACCAGGCTTGCAATCCATGCCACGCCGACGTGTTCACACGGCAGGTCTACCGCATCAAGATTTCATGATGATAAACCTTCCGATAGCCGAAGAAGCAACAGGCTTAGGCCTAATGGTTCTTCACGGTTTCGTTTCCAAAATGGGCCGCGACGAAACAGTTGACATTATCTTGACCGAATTGATGTCTGGTCCAAATACCGTTTTCGTAAAAGGTACCAAAAAGACGGTTAATGAAGGATACATTACCCGATTAAATACATAAGGCTTTCCACGTCTACTGTAGCCTATAGTACAGTTTGGTTATTAAGTGATATTATTTTTTACTGAACTGATGCCTGGTCCAAATACCGTTTTCGTAAAGGGTACCAAAGGGAGGGTTAATAAAAGATAAATTACCTAATTAAATACAGTAAGGCTTTCCACGTCTACTGTAGCCTAGTATAGTTTGGTTACAAACCACGAGGATTTTGTATCTAAGTAAAATTAAATAGGCTACAATACAACACTACAAGATGAAATCATGCGGCACAGCACAATCAGGGCCACAATTTTCGTCCTATCTATGGGGGAAGCCCTTTCGCCCCAAAAAATATACCCTAAACAAAGCTCAACGTCTATTTGTTTGTAAACAGAAGCCCCCCTTACCTTCTTCAGCAGCTGAGAGATCAGCCATGGGGCCACAATTTTCCCCATGCCAGTACCTATGGGGGAAAACACTTTCGCCCCCAAAATATACCCTAAACACAAAGCTCAACGCCTATTTGTTTGTA
The DNA here is from genome assembly GCF_040412425.1 of Macrobrachium rosenbergii. NCBI lineage: Eukaryota > Metazoa > Arthropoda > Malacostraca > Decapoda > Palaemonidae > Macrobrachium > Macrobrachium rosenbergii. Next base: position 55,548,028 of record NC_089754.1, read on the forward strand.
AACAGAAGCTGCCCTTACCTTCCTCTGCAGCTGAGAGATCAGCCATAACTCCCTTCTCGCCCACCACCATCACTAAGATCCAGCCATGTTTATTTACTTTCCAGCGGTCACTGCAGACAACAACAACACCGAGAACGTGAAGCCACTTCCTTCGGGGCCGCTTTCAGACATTCCAGGACCAACACCACCACTCGCCTCTGAAAGAATAGTCACGCCGCCTCTCTCTCTCTCTCCCTCTCTCTCTCTCCACGAACTATACTATTCCTCGGAATCACTGGCTGATCAATCTCTCCTCTCTCTTTGCCTTCCTCTCTCGTTCTTCTCGTCGTCAAATGTCATTTTCCTGAGGTTGCATTAAGTCGCCGTGTTCCTCCTACAGTTAATGACGTAGCCAAAAGACATGTATGTAACCAAAGGGCCCGTCCATCAAAGCTACTTTCATAATAATCTTTTTTTTTTCCGAGGGACCTTGTGTTGTTGTGCGAAGGGCTGCTGGCGAGTTTATTGATCTGCCGGGACGGTAACCTTTGTGTGTAGCTGCTACTGTTATTACTCGGAGTGCCGCCGCTGCCGTCGCTGCTTTTCTGCTGCTACTGCTACTGCTACTGCTACTGCTACTCACAAAATGTAGTCACTAGTACGCAGATTTTAATAACAAATACGTTAGGTTCATGTAGAGCGAATAGGGTTCCGTTTTTGCCGTTTAAAGTTTATCGTCTGCTTTTGGCAATGGACTAACGAGAATCGCTCGCAATTAGACCATGTGTTCGTGTATAAAAATCGCTTCTAACTCTTTTTAAGAATCAAATAGACTTCGATAACGTCTTGGAGGAATTACATATATAAATTTTTAGAAAAAAACATCGTTCATCAGGCACGTGGTGCTCTCGAGCTACTTTAATTGGACGATTATGAGGCCACCTGCCGTGACAGAAACTGCGCTATAATTATATAGAATGTACGGTGGATTTGCTACTCCTTACTTTCATTTCTCAAAACTTAAAGCTTTGAGTGGTTGATTGTTTTATATATCTATCTATCTATCTATATATATATATATATATATATATATATATATATATATATATATATATATATATGCATAACATCAAAACACCACAGGAAGGAATGTATTACGACTATAGAACCTGACCGTCGTCGGCTTGATTGCTAAGTTAACTTCAGAGGACAGATACAAAATGGTAGAAATTCATTATATATATATATATATATATATATATATATATATATATATATATATATATATATATATATATATTAGTAGGGAAGTACGTACGAACTAGACGGTTGGAAAACAAGCGTTTGCACCTGGCAAGCGTATGCAGGCGGGATCCTACCATCATTAGCGACTGGTTAGACTACAAATCCGGGGAGGACCCCCCCACCCCTTTCATCCTCGTCTTTCAAGCGTGTGTGTGTGTGTGTGTATGTATGTGTGTGTGTGTGATTACTGTAAATAGTAGAACCTTAGTGGCTTCGTTGGGAGGGGAATATTCGAGTCTGATTCCTTTCTTAACTTGGCGAGAGGTCAGGTCGACTCTGTGCTGCGTAAAATTATAGCCAGTCCTGAGCAAGTGCATGCTTTTACCGTCCACATGCAAGTAGACCATGCATGCACAGACATTCCCACGCAAACCCCGAAGGCAAAGCTACTTTAATGGAAACTCTGCATACAGGCTTTTTTTCGGCAGTGACTCAAAAACGGAACACTTGTGGTGTTCAGTCACGGGACTTGATGCATGTCTAACAAAACTATTTTTTAAACGAGCTTATATATATATATATATATATATATATATATATATATATATATATATATATATATATATATATATACAACAAAAGAGCGTTTCTTGCCTAATAGAGCGTGGCATCAGAAAAAAATCATAAAAATCATTGTCACATGACTCTTAGGCCGATGCGCAGGAAATTCCCAGACTAGCCAGTACATATTGTACATAAACAGATGGCCTAACTTAGAGTACCTCAACCACCCTGTAGACCACTGTAGATTTTGTAGTCTATGAAAAATGAGTAAACCCGAACTCAGAAACGTTGTGTAACATTGTCAGCTTTTGTTTTCAAATACCAAGGACCATCTAAGTCGTTTCTATGGATGCAAAGCCTTCAAAGACTATAAATGTAAAGGTGCTCGTCACCGTCATTAGGACTAAAAGTACCTCCCAACCCCTTTCCCCCTCCAAATCCTCCTTACCCTACTTTTCTCTCTCTCTCTCTCTCTCTCTCTCTCTCTCTCGGAGAAACTTCCGGGCTATTGAAATGTATAGAAATGTATTAGCCCTGAGGGCGTCTTCCATAACAGCTCACCATCCACAGACGCGCCCGGAGGTCACGGCCGCTCACCAACCCTTCCCCCCTCCCCCTTTTGTATTCATCCACTCCCTACCGTCCTGATCACCCTTGATAGTCCCTCTAGATCTCCCTCGGGTCCCCATTGATACCCGTAGGTCTGCCATTCGCCCTCATTTCGTAAGTTATAGACCATAAACTGAAAAGAAGTCCGAGTGCGCGCCAAGGTTGACTTGACTCTTGTGCCGTGTTCAATCTCCCCTACTTTTTTAGGCTGATAACACTCTCTGCTGTTGTTAGCACTTGCTACTGTTGTTGTCTTAAGTTTTCTGGTCCAACTAGTCATACCTGACATCGTTTTAGCATCAAAAGATATGTACCCTAATTGCTTCTCTGTCTTCTTCATTTCAGCAGATGCGGAAGGAACTTTGCACTAATACTTTATCTAGATAGATGTTTTTGTGTCTTATTGTTAATATTAATAGCATCAAACACCATTGCAATGGAAAAATACTCAGGATCTATACAATTCCATCATCTGTATCTCAGGAATGGTCTATTGGAACGCATTCAAACACCTGATCTCTCCACAGAAGTGCTGAATGCACGATGAGTCACCTGAGGAAAAACTGCACATAATATATAGCTGAGAAATCATAATAAATAACATTAAAGGTAGATTTCACGTATTGCGCTGACATAAACAGAATCTGACTTCCCTGATGAACTGAATCTCATTGATCATGTCAGCTGTCGTAGACAATTATGAACTTTGTACAGTAAGTGAATTCTGGCGAACACTTCCTTAGATTTGTTAGAGCGTACTGTTGCAGTACTCAATAAAATGTACGCATACACACACGCACATATGTCCACATATATATAACTTCTACCACAGATATAACAGCGAGATTTTTTTAAGTATAAAACAAGGGTGTGGAAGATCTTCTGCCTTTGCTGTGTAAGCATTTTCAAGCAAATAACATACAATGTTTTTTTTTTTTTTTCTGTATAAAGTTTTCTTCAAAATGGCTCAGAGTTAATGAGAAAGATCTTGCGCTTCGCTATTCTCATTTCCTCTTAGCCACATTCTTTTTATAATATATATATATATATATATATATATATATATATATATATATATATATATATATAGCCTATAGACATTTATATATATGCATATATAATATATATACATATTTATATATAATATATATTTATTTATTTATTTATTATACACATATATGTATAAATATCTACATCAAATAAAACAAAAATATTATATATGTACGTGAAGACAGAGAGAGAGAGAGAGAGAGAGAGAGAGAGAGAGAGAGAGAGAGAGAGAGAGAGAGAGAGAGAGAGAGAGAGAGACAGACAGACAAATTACCAGACAGACAGAGAGAGAGAGAGATGAATAGAGAGAGTTTTTGAGAGAGTTCAGAGATATTGCTATTCATTTATTCGATTTCCGGTTTACCCCCAAAAAAACTCAAACAAATTACCAGCATTCTGGTGTAACCTCGATATGAATATGGTGCGGTTTTTGTTTTCAAAAGGTTCACCGATATTGCTATTCATTTATTCGATTTCCGGTTTACCCCAAAAAACAGGCCAGCTAACAATTCTAAATGAAAGCTGGTTTTATTAATTTCAACGGGTAAAGTAGGTAAATACCACCGCGCCAGTGGTATATGTTATATATATATAAATTACATACATATATATATATATATATATATATATATATATATATATATATATATATATATATATATAAAATATATATATATATATATATATTATCGTTACGTAGGATAGTAAGCTATGACACTATTAAATGTTTCAAATAAGGCTACTGAAGTCCCCCTGCTCTGAGACACAGACTAGCAAAATGGAGGAGAAATGTCTGCAGTTCAGTCTGTGTTGAAGCCAACTGTCCTTCCTCCACTGACCAATAACATTTTAACCAACATTTGAACCAGAAATAAAAGGCTTCAGCAGTATACTCTTAGGGTGTTCTTATAAACTTCTGAAGGCATAGCCTATCTCCAGCTTCACAAAACTGAGTCCCCAAAGAATCTTCAATGCACTTTATAATAATTAATAATATTTACTGTATCTTTACCTACTTTGACTCAGCATTTGGTTCCATCAGCTTCTCACTGTTGCATTCTTGATGGATTTTCTGTAATACCTTCGTAAACTAAAATTGGTATTCAGGGTTAAACGCAGAAAAGGGGGACACAACAACAATAATTTATTCACATAAAATGAGAAAATTGGTCAGCAGTGTTGCCCATTGGGCCATTCTCAGTGGTTTTTCTTGATTTAACCCTGAATTTCCATTTTCTATGCGCATATGAGCACTTTGCTCACAAAGAGCGTATACATGAATTCTTGTCCAGGAAAAACATCACTTAAAAGTTATCAAGTATTCAAAAGGGAGAAACCCAGAATGAAACACAATGCTGAGTCAGCTTTTGTATTTTGAAAATCGAAGGAGTCATCAGATAACGGTTGAAAACTGAACTGAAGCGATAAGGCAAAGAGGTCATAGCTAAACATAATTCAGCTGCCAAGCCTAACTACTAAAAAAAATATAATATAATAAAAATAAATTCTTAATAATAAAAAAAATTATGAATACTGTTGATAAAAATCGACGGTGCTAGCTACAAAAAAAAAAAAAAAAAAAAAAAACAACAAATACGTCATGCAAATAAACAATACGAGGCGTATCCTTTTGCGAGATATTTGTTTTCCAAGAAGATTGCAATAATCCTTTGTTTCTAAAGTCCTCCTGGTGAGTGTGTGTGTGTGTGCATGTGTGTGTGTGTGTGTACAAAAGAGAGAGAGAGAGAGAGAGAGCGAGTCAGTCTTGCACAGCTATCCGTACGTTGGCAAATAAAACGTTGTCTACAAATACAATGGGAAAACAGAAATTTGGACCACCAGAAATGGAAATTTTTAAAAAATATCAACAGGAAGCGCAATAAGGGAACTCGCCAGATACAAAGAATAAGCTGAAAAGACGAAGGAATAAAAAGCAGAAATCGATAAGCTGAAAAGATAAAATAGGGCGTACGTGAGTGGTCATAAAGAGCAAACGAATTCAAGGCTAATAAGAGGTGAAGCTCATCATGCGTGTCAATAGACCCCCAAGTCTCAGCTCGGAATACCCGTTCGAAGCACGACCCGAGCGTGACATTGATTCGCTGTGAAGAACCACACACAAACACTCACACAAATACTCGCTTAAAACACTCTTTCACCAACACCAGCGGCTCTCAGGCTTCGTTGTGACCCACGGTTTCCCGCCAGACAACAACGCCGGCGTCCGTGTCACTCTTGTTACGCGGCGGGTAATGAGCATTCGATACGATGCTGGACCGTGTCTTCCGGGAAGACGGATTTCCATTCTCTGTTTGATTCTTTTTGAAAATAAAATAAAAATGGTTGAATGATAAGGACCTTGAGCTCACTTACTGCCAAAAAATAACGCTGATACAGGATACGGTCTAGACACCCTGTGCAGAATTACACCCTCAGCTCAAAAATATGCACGTTAATTCCACATAGGTACAGACGACACAGTTTTAGTTCAATGTTTAGTACTAAGTAACAACTTTAAATGTATTAAATAAAATTTAATATATTTTAATTAATACCTTTGAAGTTGTTACCTAGTACTAAACGTCAAACTAAATCTGTGTAGCCTGCAGTTTTGTGCAATTTAGGACATACCTAAATCTACACTTGGCGTTAGACCGTATCGTGCTTTGGCGTTATGTTTGGCGGTGTGGGTGGGGACTTGCTGCCTCGACCCTTCTTACGGTATTATTGAACTCGTTTTAAAATCATAAATGACAAAAACAAAAGCCTCGGGGGTAAATGATATCAAATCGTAAAAGATGACGTTCATCGGCCTTGTGGTCTTTTTTTATCTTCTTCCACTTTTAGAAACCACAAAACCGAGGCGAGGGTCGTTTAAGACAAGAATAGATACTTGCCTTCGCCTGGCTCACATCACCATTTTTTTCTCTTTACCTGAGTGCAACTGCACGACTCAAGGAAATGGAAGAGGTTTTTCCTTGATAAGAATCTTGCCGAAGGTCTCTGTTAGGAAAAATAAACTTGAGTTGAACTCTATAAGTCTAGATAATATTTTTGTTCAAGTAGATGAGAATACAATTATAATACTCTGACGGAGCTTCATCTATTTGGTATGGAATTTTAGACTATGAATGACACAAGACTTTTCACTTTTTGTCTGTCAAGCAGAAACTTCGAGTATGTCTTGTATTTCAACTAAGAAAGTTCTAGCAAAGTCTTTTGTAAGTCACGTAAAGTTGGTTTTATGAGACGTTTGTGATCAAATGGTTATTGGGCTTATCTATTGTGAGTTATAGATTTCTAACAGGTATTCATCGGAGGCCATTGTCCCACTCGTTATTTCCCTAAGTGCAAATGAAGAGAAAATTAAAGAGAAGCCTGGAAATTACTAAATCAGGATGCCAAGACAAAAGTGTTCTAGATCGACTAACTAATCATATTTTGAATTTTAAAGTGGTTACGCTTCATATCCCAGAGCATACGCCACTGTTTAAGGATTCTGCAATCACAGGCCTAAGGTCGGACAGACCTAGATGAGGCATCATTGTCGTGTGCAATGTTTGTCAGACATGTCACTATAAATATAATAAATAGCAAAAGTTCAAGAATACTACCTTGAAGAACGCCTGAAATGACTTTACTAACGTTACTAGATTGACCTTCAACACAGACCCTCTTGGAATACAGATAAAAGATCCGACAATTCCCAATAATTTTAGCTCGCAGATAAGTGCTTCATGATTCTCACGGTCAAATGCTGCGGTGAATCTAGACCGACCATGCGTGTCAACTCTGTAAGTTGACAGATAATAACAAGAGCGCATCGCAGATACTACGTAATACAATGACGCAGTTGAACTGTGATCATTACGGAACACTTAACGTGACCAGGGAATTGAAATCAGTAATGGCAATGGAAATAATTTTTGAAAGAAAGATATCTCCATTTCCATGCGTTTTCCGATATCGTCCGTGAAAAGATATGCAATGAGAACGTAATCTATTTATCGTTGTAAAGTAGTTTATTGTAACACAAGTTGTAGGTTTTGTCTTAACCACTGATCTGATTCATTGAACTTGCTTTGACATCAGTACAGTACTAGTTCATACAACAAAAACAATAATAAATAAATAAGATACTCTTTTGAATTCTATCAACCTCGTTTAGAACCTAATCTTCCTATAAATGGGCCAATTCACTGCGACAAAAAACAATTATATTAAAATAAAAGTAACTATCAATGATTCTATTTATTTTAACTGAAATGGTTGAACTCACAGTTTACTCATCTAGGATAAGTTCACTGTACCAAAATAAAAAAAAAAAACAGCAAAATTATCTTCAGTGAAAACTGAGAAGGGGTTTTACCTGCATTTTCAATGTCTTCAGCAAAGGATATGACCAAGCTCTCCTCGAAAATCCCAGGATCGTCCCCAAGAAACTCTTCCGCTCTTTCGCAGGAGTCATCATAATCGCCTTCTGAATCGCTTGAATTTCCTTCACTCATGACGCTAGGCATAGGATGTGATGACTGAGATATCGAGAGTTGGAGGATCAGAGAGAGAGAGAGAGAGAGAGAGAGAGAGAGAGAGAGAGAGAGAGAGAGAGAGAGAGAGAAACAAGACACTCATGCACAGCCGAGACGTAACTGATACACGGCGTTGTTCCCACTTCCCGGCAGACATTAGGTTTCACGTGCATTACTTTCATCGAGAAATTTTCCTCCTAACCGGCTTAAATAGGATGAAGTTTGCAATAAACGTTTTCGTGGAAACTGTGGACTGACTTTTATAATTAAAATTAGGTTTTTATTGTAGTTTTTTTTAGCAGGACTACAGCTGTAGGTCTAGTGTCCTAGACAGTTAACATTTGGAGTTCAGCAGTTCCGATCACCAGCTTCAATGAATTGTTCTATGAGATAAATCGGATTAATTTTCATTCTGTTGAATGAAGAAATCTAACCAGCGAGTTCAGAGGAGAGTAAGTAATCTTTGACAAGGTTAAAAAAAAAAAAAAGTCTCATAAACACTGCAAAAACTCAGCGTGACACTGCCCAAACTTTGAACGCATCTGGAACCATCCTAATGGATTGTTTCAAACCACGGCAGCAGATATCAAAAGAGTTTTGAAACGCTTCTTATTACGTCAGCAAGACTTACTGATCGAGTAATTTGATACAAGAAGAAAGCAAATTTAAAAAGAACCAAAGACTCTCCCATTCTGCAGGAACTACGATACTGACGAGAAAACACTGAAAGACAATTATAAAATAATATAAGAAGTACCTTGTCTGAAAACGTACAAGGGCCCGCCAGAGAGGGAATTATCCCTGTGGAGGACTGTACATAAAACCAGACAAAGTGAAACAAAGTGAAACAAAGTGAGTTACCTGATATGACAGCAGCAAACAACCTGAGGAAAAAACCACTGGCTTTTGTGGTCAGTCTTTCCCACTGTCACTCCCCACCTCTGTTTCACGCCATCTCAAGCTGGTCATCTCGTGATCTTCGTTATCAAGTGTATGCAATCTTCCAGGAAGGGTGAGTTTCCAGTATCAGACGTAAGCAAACCATGCTGAAATCTGAGGGAAATAATGGCAGATGTTAGTATATATGTTTCTGCTGTAACAGGGAAATGAACAAAAGGCTGAAATGAGTCATTTTGTTAAAACGTAAGCTTTTCTCGGCTTCCACGAAACGATTTCCAATACCAGTGGGGATGATTGTTATCATAAACAAATAGTTTAGAAATACAGAACTTTTTAATAGTAGGCCTATCAATGGTAAAAATGTAAATGTTACTAGACTTCATGAAGTGATTAGCAAAAATAACCTGATTAAGCCACCTGCCAGTACCATGGGTGTAACCAAGAATTATTAATTACCATTTTCACGAAGCAGAATACTTTTTAATTTTTTATGACAGGGCACGAACTGTGACGTCTCTTGTGGATTTTTTATTGTAATGTATTGGTTAAATTTCTTTACTGTCATGATTTTCACTTTTTAATTATTTTTCAGTCCAAAATTTTAAGTGTGACACTGCCTTAGCCAACACCCCCCAACCCCCTCGTAACTGCTTATCAGCTTATTTCGTCGTTAGGTCGTTAACAATCAAGAGGGACGAAAATTTTGGGACACTCCATGAAAAGAATTTTTTGTCTTAGGAAAAGGAGAGAACAAAATCCCTCGACTGACAATTTTTCACGTCCCTTTTTCTGAGACTCCATTGATCAACTAAATCAATTTCCCTTCGCATTATGGCTCTCTGAGAGAACGTAACGAAGTCACTTTCATTTCCCCATCTCCGTCTTTTTTCCCGTGTGAAATTCATTCACAGAAAATCAGTACTGTTTTACTGTGCCATTGTTCACAGCTCGATTAATGCTGGCTTTCGAGAATGTTAGCGAATTCCTTAATCTTGAAGAATGAGATAAGGGAACTTTATGGGTTGATAACCTTTCAGTCCTGATCACAAAAAAGATTGTATGATTTCTAGTTGCATAAATGTCGTTTCTAGAACTTCTTTATAGCCCAAGATTCATCATATCTTCTCCTTTTAGACCTCTTGTGTGTAAATGATATATATCCGTAAATATTATACGAATAAAAAAAGAAGAAATGTTTGTAAACAAAATGTTCGAGCATAGATATATATAAACTCGATAGCAATTCGCCTCGCGTCAAAATTGTGAATTTCAGTTTTTAAAGATTAAATATCATTATTAAACGAATGATTATAAGTAACTTTGATATTATGAAGATAATACTGATTATTTTTAAGGTTTCTGAACCTTAATAAATGCCATTATATATAATACTTATAGGGGTTCGCAATCCCGTCGAGGACAGAAAATTTGATTAAAATAATTTCAGTGAGTCCAATGTGACTTCAGTCTTATGTTATTATTATTACTGTTTAAAAGTTAAACGAGTAATTATATGTTGCTTTGGGATTATAAGATAATACTGATAATTCTTATGGTTTATGAACCTTAATAAATGCCATCATATATAATATAGGGACTTCAGTCTTATGTTATTATTATTACTGTTTAAAAGTTAAACGAGTAATTATATGTGGCTTTGAGATTATGAAGATAATACTGATAATTCTTATGGTTTATGAACCTTAATAAATGCCATTATATATATATAATATAGGGATTCGCAATCCCGTCGAGGACAGAAAATTTGATTAAAACAGTTTCACTGAGTCCAAAGTGACTTCAATTATATTATTATTATTATAACTGTTTAAAAGGAGATTTAATATAAGCAAAATGAAATAAAAACAGCCTCAATTATATATTATATTATATCAATGGTTACATATTTGCCTCGAGAAGGCGTGACATCGCAATCCCTTACGAAACACCTGTTGGATACGGAACACGCCCATTTTTTATCATTTCACTTTTCCTTGGGCGTCGTATTCAAAATGTCAATCTACCGGAATACCGTCTGGTTCGTAAAGGGACTTAGAGAATACACAAAGTGAGTAAACTCAATATATCTTTTAAAGTTATTAGGTCTAATTTAGACCGATGTTGGTCCAGCCATGTTTTTGTGTTAACGACCCTTTTATAGGCCTATGTTATTATTAGGCCTATGGGGAGTTCCCTTTTGGGGAACCGAGGCTTTTTTTTTAGAGGAAATTAAAGGAAGAAACGAATGAATGGAGTGGAAATGAAAAAGAAATGGAATTGCACGAACGTGAATGGTCTAAAATGCATAGCCGGAATCACATTAGGCCTAAAGCAGCTGGAGATTTAGAGGCCTATGATTATTATTATTGTTATTATTATTGTTATTATTATTATTATTATTATTATTATTATTATTCATTATTAATCTGTACCAGTCACAAAACAAGGAATGATCTAAAATGCATCGCCTAAACTACAGCAGGCCTAAGGTAAACCGGAGAATTAGAGGCCCGTGGTGTTATTCATGTGTTATTATTGTTGTTATCATCATTATTATTATTATTATTAATCTGTATCAATCACAAAACATGAAGAATGATCTAAAATGCGCAGCCTATAAACCACAGTAGGCTAGGCCTAAAGCAGTTGGAGAATTAGAAGCCTGTGGTGTTATTCATTTATTATTATTATTATTATTATTATTATTATTAGTAATAATCTGTACCAATCACAAAGCATAAAAAAATGATCTAAAATGTCTAGGCTAAAGCAGTTGGAGAAATAGAGACCTAAGGCGTTATTATTTTTATTATTGTTATTATTATTATTATTATTATTATTATTATTAATATAATCGGTACCAATCACAAAACATAAATAATTAAAGAGGAAAGATGTTAAAAGGCCAAGCAAGCAAACTATACAAAAATGCTGATCGACCCAACCTTCCTTAACCTAGGCTAGCCCAACTGAGGGTGCCAGTTAGGGGCAAAAATTCATATAGGCCTAGCACAAAGGAGGACTAAAACTCAAAACGCACGTACAATTAATCGACTATTTTGGCAGACTTCTTGTATCTGATAGTATGAACATTTGATCATAGGTTTAATAGTCAGATGGTCATTCGCCCAACATTTATTTCCTTGCGATAAACGAAATCTCTTTTTACCTCACTTAAGGCCTTGTTATGTACACCGACGCTTTCAAATCCTCATTACATCGGGTCCTGGTCGTTTTGGCCGCAAGTCATTTAGGCCGTAACATCCAAATTGGCAAACGGCTGAAATGGGTGTATATAATACGTTGATCCCTGAGGGGCTAGTACTAAACACGGCGTCCCGAGGAGCTTCCGCCATGTCTTACAGCCTAAGCTTCGTGTGGCCCAAAGTTGTGACGGCCTAACAGGTTCATCGGCCGAAAATAATACGGCCCAATCATCCCGAACTCATTGCATTGTCCCCAGCCCTGCCCTAGGAATTTAACTCATTAATATAAATAATAGAGATTTGCAAAAAAATTGTTCAGATTTTCCAATTCCCCTCTTATTTGCTTGATTTGGTTGTATGAATTGAGTTGTGTAAGCTAGCTTCCTCTTCCTACAAATATCCTCCATTTTAGAGTCGGGTAAATGATCTGGATGGGTTTCTGTTTTATATCTGTTGGTGTGTGCTTGAAAATACCCAATTATTGTAGTTTTGTGAGTTGCAAGATTAAGCTAACATAGACATAGACATTGCCCAAATGTAGAGACATTGCCCAAATCTACATTTTACCCCTTCTTACCATTCTTTTGAATCTATTAATGAGGGTAAGTGAGAGATGATAATTGCTGTATTGTATATTGTATAGTATATAGCTAATCATGGATCCTACTTAGCACAGGTAGCTACATAATTTTTGGTAAAACTTGACTTTTGTTGTGAGTCTGATTTTCTCCAGTCACCACTGGGACAGGTTACCTCCTTTTTGGGAGTGTCCAGAGGGAGGGGGTGTGTGTGAAGAACCCCAGCCAGGTCAGGGTAGGTCCCCCTAAGTTAGGTTAGGTAGGTAAGATCTGGTTAGGTCAGGACCTGGCATTATAGGAAAGGTTAGGTCTATTTATGTATGAGGAACCTGTCCCGTTCGATAACTGGTGGGAATCAGGCTGCGCAACTAAACTAAAGTTTTACCTAATTTTTTATTATCATATTTGAAAATCTAGTTTTTGTGGATATGCTTTTTCATGAAATGTCTCATCTTCAGGAGTGGATATCTGGCAGCCAGTAAGAATTTCCAAGAAAATGATTTAGATGTGGATTGCGCTGGGCGACACTATATGATAACAGGTTAGTGTAATATTTTATTGGTGATCATTTCATAACAGGTTAGTGTAATATGTTATTGGTGATAATTATCCTAATTCAGGTTAAAGCTAATTGCTTGGTTATGGAAGTTTTTTTTTTTAAAGTAAGTGAGAGATCAAAGGCCAGTAGAGAATGGTTCTAGATTAACACTTGGACTAGTTAGGAACCCAGCAGAATGGGGTCTGGACAGAAGGTAATGAAGAAAGTTCATAAAATATGTACCCCCATAAGAAAACATTCTCGCATAAAGGCTAGTGAAGGTAACACATAACCCTAGTTACTATCCTCCCAGAAGTTGGCTGATTAAATGCCAGAAATGTGAATAAAAAGGTTTCAGGTGTTCATAATCTGCTCAACTTCCAGGTGCAAACAGTGGTATTGGGAAATGCATAGCTACCGAAATTGCAAAGCACGGAGGGACGGTTCACATGGTGTGTCGTAATTCTACTACTGCTGAACAGGCTAAGAAAGAAATTGTAGAAACGTCTGGAAATGAGGTAAAATTATTTTTATAGTTTATTACAGTAGTAATTGCAATATTTTTGCATATAGAAACATACAATAATTCCATTTAATCTTGCAGTCTTGTTAAGCTTACAGCACAGAAGTTAATATGAAGTAGTATATTTTAAACTCGATAAGCAAACTGGAAATTTTCTGCTTTTATATTTTTTAGCTTACTGTGATGACTGTCTAGAAAGCTATTGTGAGACCCCCAAGTTTTTAAGCATATTTAGACAGCAGGTTAAAGTTTTTCGAAGTTTCTACCCTTTGAAGCTTACAAGGCATAACTCACATTTGAAGGGCAGCTTCCTTACTGGATTTTCTTTCATATCCAATACCTCCTATCCATCACTTGGACCATCAACTATGGGTGAAGGTCAAGGTTATACAAGGAAAACTAATTTTTTGATCTGTAAATTTTAACTTGCTCAGCAAATTCTTTTGTCCTCTATAATATAACCCTTGTCAATTGTCATGTTAGTATGATGCTGGCCTCTGCTGCATTGGTTCCCATTGAATGGGGGATTTTCCTCTAAAACTCTGGTTTGTTTTTAGAGACATGAAATCTTGTGAATGTGTAGTTTTATCATCGTACGAAGTGACAGTTTCATTTCCAAAGTACATAAGGTTATTGCATTTTTGTTATTACTTCTTTTTTTGTATGTTTGTATGCGTTCACCTTTGTCATGTTGTGTACATGCTTCAGGATGTGTTCTTTATATCATATAAAAGAGAGAGCTATAATGGCAAGCTTCTTCAAATCATCATATGCATTACAAGGGAAGAAAAACATAAATATGTCTTCAGAAGACAGAACTGGCAATTGCATGGAGTATTTTAATTATTCTCATTGAGCTGAAGGCAAATGTTTATTTCTTCCCTTGAAATTACATTTGCTTTTTATAGGTTATTTAGACATTAGGCATCATATTATGTACTTTTCTTTGTAAATTTGAATTATTAAGAAAATTCCAGTGCTTGCAGACTTGTTTGATATGTATTAATTATTACAGAATGTCTTTGTGCATATTTTGGATATATCCCAGCCGAAAAGTGTGCACCAGTTTGCCAGCGAATTTGAAAAGACTAGCGACTGTCTCCATGTTTTGGTAAGTGGTGATGAAATTTGTATCATTCAGTATAGGACACTTGAGTTTAGAATGAAGTTTTGTCTATTATTAAGGTATTTGACACCTTCTTTTTGAAAACAAGTCAGCTGAGCTTGTGTGAATGTGAATATTTTTTATCGAAAACATTTTGAACTCTGCAAGTTTATGTGAGTGAACTTAGTTTCCCGAATCTTCGGTGAATAATATAAAAATAGAGAATTGGAAAATAGACTTCTTAAAAGTGAATATCAAATCATAGCTGCTTGTTTCTACAACAGGGTTTGATTTATTTTTAGAATCTCACTCTAAGATTGACTATCACAATTTTGTGACCTTGAAAGCTATGGTTTGTTTTGATCAGGAGCTATACAATGATTTAAAAGCATACGAAATATTGATCTTCATAAGAAAGCATGGCTACTTTTTGGGGTATGGAAATTTACTTGGAAATAGTGGATATGCTCTTCACAAAATATCATTGTCTTCAGGGGAATAAGCATGTAGTTCCATATATGTATTAACTGGTTACCTTTAGGGGAATATGCATGCAAGTCCATATTAGTACAGTATTTAAAAGTTGGTTACTAAAGAGATAAGTAGCACATTAATTAATAGAAAATGAAGAACTATCAGTTCATTATCATGAAATAGCCAGTAGATCCTTGGACTGAAAGCTGTGAATACATCTTCATGTGGCATAGTAACTTGTTCAACTTGTCATAAACTCTGCTGTGTACAGGTACATAATCTTTACAAACTCCAAAATTGTAAATGCATTTCTTTGGTGACTTTTGAAGATTAAACTATAGTAGTTTCATCAGCCAGCAAGCATACGAATGACCTCCCACTTGAGGTTCTGGGTCATGAAGGAAACTGCAGCCAAGCCTATGAGCTGGATGTAATTACACCATCCTTTCTACCAAAGCTGGATCTATGGAGTAAATTGGCATGTCCTTCCAAAATGCATTTTGGTTTGCAGTGGTGCCTTCACTAGTGAGTAATTTCCTGAGGCCAGGGCAGTATTAATGATGTTTGTCGCAAAGAAAGGCACTGTCTTTCCTCTCCCACCAGTCTGCCAACCTGTGGGCATGCTTGCTGTTGAAGACACACAATTGTGTTACTGGTCCCTTCTCCAAACAAGCCTCACTTGGGAGTCAGCTTGCATTTTGGAACAGATTTTTGCAGATAGATCTTCTTGTTCTTTCTGAAGAGCAAAGGCACCGGCAGCTTGAAACTGATGGGAGTTCAGGCAGAAAAAGTACAGGATAGAGAAAAGTGGAGAGAACACATTTTATATGTTTAATCCTACAAGAGGAAGGGAAGATTTAATATCGCTCATGATGATAATGATTGTTATTTTTGCAAAATTGAAGTAAAAATATTTTAAGTGGTGCTCTAGAAATTTATGAGAATAGAAAACTGGATTGCTGTTTATAAAAGATCTTTCCTTTTCAGAGTTAGGGAACAGTCTTTTAGTGCCAAAAGTAAATAAAACACTTGCACATTGTACAGTGTCCTTGTAAAAGTTTAATCATTGATGGTTTTGATGTAATTTTAGAGTTGTGTATAAAACAGCCATTTATTAATTCCATTTCCTCAGGTAAACAATGCAGGATGTATGGTTAATCAGCGGGAACTCGTGGAAGATAACTTAGAGAAGAATTTTGCCACCAATACACTTGGTACCTATCTTCTCACAAGAACCTTGTTACCCCTTTTGAAAAAGTAAGCAATTCAGTTGTTCTTTCACTTAAATATGTAATATTGTAGTATAACAGTTTTTGTCAAGTTTTAGAAATGTTCAGTATAAGACCCCTTGTAACACCAGTACATGTGGTAAAATACTTCAAGTTCTTCATTCATTTTCAAGGGTAAAGCCAGAATGACAGCTATTTACAGCTTAATGAGTGTTGAGATACCAGTACTAAACTTATTTTTCTTCATAAAGGAGTGAAAAGCCACGTGTGGTGACAGTTACATCTGGGGGAATGCTTGTCCAGAAGCTGAATCCTGATGACTTGCAGTTTGAGAAGATGAAGCCATTTGATGGCACCATGGCTTATGCTCAGAATAAGAGACAACAGGTGAGACCAAATGCAGTACTGCAATAGACAGATTACAGTGTAAATATTCAGAATACTAGTATTTAAAAAGCTCGTTTTACTTGGGCCTAATTGCGTGGTACAGTACACTGTTATCTGAATATAGTTATCTGTAGCAAAAGTATTTGCAAGTGTTTTTTGATATAATATATCACTTACAATAAGGATCCCCTTATTTTATACACTATGAATGTCATTGCTACCTTGATTATAATATACACTATGAATGTCATTGCTTCCTTGATTATAATCGCCTATTGTGCAGATATGCAATTGAGGGGCGCGGCGTAACAAGGTGGCAAGCGCCACCGCGGCCGAACTGGTTTTTTTATTGTGAGCGAGCAGCTAAAGTACAGCACTATCCTGTACACACTTTTGTCCACTTATGTTACTGGCAAAAGGTTCGAAAATCCATGCAAAACAAAGGGAAATTTCGCCCTTAGCGAGTTCTCACTGCTACATCATAAGACTCGTCATAAAAGGAGGCAAGCGGCAACCAGTGGAGGTGCGTGGGTGGATGTAGGAGGCGTGGGTGGGGTTGTCAGTGTTCTTTAACTCACGCGTGCTGACGGACCAATCAAAACCTCTCTTTAACCCGGCTCACGGATTCTGATTGGCTATCCGCACGGCTGGGAGCATCACATTGTTTTTCTCCCGCCTTCCCATCTGTGTGTTTGTTTTCATTAGACGCTCTCGATTACGCTCGTATATTTTTCGTATTTACGTGTGTAATAACAGTGATTGCGGTATTTTTTCATCATGGCAGATAGCCAAGATATCAGTGAGCGTAGTGATGTGCATATCAGCAATGCTGATAGTGATTGTGAAGTACTAGATGAGCTTAATGATGCTCCACGTGAGGGTGGTAGTGGTTTGGTAAAGCGTAAACGAAGGCCAGAAAATTGGAAACAATCCATTCGTAAGAAAATGCGTAATGAAGGAAAAGCGATTACAGTGATGTGGCTAAAAAGCAAATAGAAGAACGTAAAATTGGCCCCATGTCGTGATCGTTGCTTCGATAAAGTTACAATGCCAGTGATAGAGGCTCTATTTAAAGAGTTTTGGGACATAGGAAATTACGATGGCCAAACGGCTTATTTACAGAAACTCATGGCGCGTATGCCAGTGAAACGTCGTAGAAACCCGCAGACGAAACCAAGCGTTCATGTACCGTTGTGTACACTGTAATGTATGGTTCTACTGAGCACCAAGTGTGTAGGCAGGGTTTTGTCAATTTTTGGCATTGGCAAAAAGAGGGCTAGTGTTGCTTTAAGCAAAGTAACAATGGGGAAAACTACAGTGCCTGACCAACGAGGTCGAAAACCCACGGCTTCAAAAATAGTGGGTGAGAAAGCCCCGAGCTTGTGCGCAAGCATATCCAGATGTTGCCAGCAATGTCCTCTCATTATTCTCGTGCGACTTCTAAACGTCTGTATCTGGATTCGAATCTTTCGACAGTGAAATTATACGACTTGTATTGTGCATTTATGAACAGTGACCATCCAAATGTTGAAAAAGTGTCGTTTAATTACTATTCTACAGTGTTTAGAAACGAGTATAACATTGCATTTGCAGCTCCTGTTGTTGATTCGTGCAACATTTGTGATAAACTGAATTCTAGAATCACTAATTCTAAGCAGCTAGGTGCGCCACCAGAGGTTGTGGAGGCCATTGATCGTGACCTTAAAGCACATGTTGACCTTGCTGAAACAGGTCGGAAGCTGCTTGATGATTTTAATGATGACAATGAGGACATCATGGCTCTTTGCTTCGACTTACAGCAAACTCTTCCTACTCCTAAGCTCAGCACTAATGTAGCGTATTATAAACGAAAGTTGTGGACCTATAACTTTTGCATTCATAATCTACAGACGCCGCAGGTCGTCTATGTACATTTGGGATGAAGTCACTGCCAAACGAGGGTCTAGTGAAATTATGAGCTGCCTTAATCACTACATTGACCATCATCATAAGGAGAACCACACTAAATTGATACTCTTTTCTGACAATAATTGTGGAGGTCAAAATAAAAATATAAATGTAATTCTAGGATGCTTGCGACTTCTGCACATGAAAAAATTCGTCAGGATTGAACACTTTTTTTTAGTGCCAGGTCATTCATACATGCCCTGTGATAGGCATTTTGGTAACATAGAGAGAAGACTGAAAAGGGAGACTACTATACCTGGCAAGCCTGATTACATTGAGCTTATCAAGGGTGCTATCAAAAGGGCTTTGACGTCGTTGATGTGCAACAGAAAGACATTTTTGAACTGGAAGCTCTTCAGTCGCATATAACAAACCGTAAGTCTAAGACAGCATCATTGCAGAGTGCCAGAGTTATTGTCTATGATGCCAGCTTTGCAGAGGGATTTGCACTTAAAGTCAGTTACAATGTAAATGACACAGCTGATGAGCATCGTGTTCGGCTCATGAAAGGGAGAGCCAAATACTCAAGCAAGGTGTTTGACCTTAGTGCTGTTCCCTTAACTCGCAAGTATCATAGCCCTATTCCTCTTGCACCAAAGAAGACCAAGGATTTGAGAGACCTAATCCCATACATAGCTCCTTTGGCGGCCCAGGCATATCTCAGATCTGTGGTCGACAGTCAAGCAAGTGCCAGTGCCACCGCCGATGATGATGATGACCTTCCCTGACGGAGATGTGAACTCCTTTGAAAGAACCCTTGACTACCACAACTAATAATAAAAACCATAGCCTTTAACCTGAGAACTTTGGGAGCGGATTTTAGTCAGGAGACTGGTAAGTACAGCCATACTTTTATAATGATAATACTAATGATACTAATAATATTAATGAACAATGACAATCATAATGAAAATGTTTATCTTGATTGTTGTCATCATTATTATGATTATTATTATTATTATTATCATTATTGTTATTATTATTACTATTATTATTGCTAACATTATTATTATTATTCTTATTATCATTACTATGATTATTATAACAATAATAAAAATTATTCAATACAGCTGTTTATTCATTAGTAATAAGCAGAGTATTTTTTCCCGTTTTATAAAATTTTTGACAAAGTCAGGCGCTTAATTTTTTTCTCTTATTATTAATAGTTTTTTCTTATTACTCTATCTTTAATGATTATACAGCATTACTATTATTGAATAGTTTTATACCTGGTTTAACATTGTTGCTGTAGTTATTACTCTGTTATTAATACTCTGTAATGTAGTCTGTTTTTTTGCACGGTAATTGTTTTGTTTTATAATATTTTCATGGAAATTTTACTCAGATATGTTATAATAATAATTTTAGAGCATTATTAGGATAAATATTTTAGGTTGTTTTCACAAAAACATGCTTTAATTGCCGTATGAAAAACATTTTCATTGTGTTCATTAACACTTTACAATCTTACATTACCTCACTTTTTGTGGTTGTGGCGCTAAATGACAAAACATACTATAATGATTTTTGCATATGTAATAGGCGAATAAATTTCCTTTAAAAATGAGGTATGATTCATAGAAATCGTTTGGCTGGTTTTTCTTTTATAAGCGTTTTTCATAGTTGGCAAACTTTAAATGCGTTTTTATCATTTTTTAAAAACGGCGCTTGGCACCTTATTACACTGCGCCACTCAATTCGACTATCATACAGTGTATACCAGCATATAAGTTGCACCCTAATTTTGGTGGAGCATATTAAGGGAAAAATACATACAATATATCTTTATTTTTTTAATCTTTACAGCATTCCTCTCTAAAGGTATTTTAAAATTTCTTACTTCAAAGAAGACTAACCAGTACAGTGTATTTTTAGCTATGTTAGGGTGTCTGTTCAAAATATGCATTTTTCAGATTTATAGTAATGACCCTTGTTTAACTAGATGACAGCCATAAATCTATCCTACTTTCTTCTGTCTTAGCCTTTGTATCTGATATTGTCATTTTATGCCTATTTAATATACTGTATGACAGAAAATAATTTATTTTTCATGTAGGATGATGTACAAAAATATTTCATTAGTGTAAAATCACATCATAGTTACTTTGGTAAATGGGGTATGTATGTGCCTTCAGGGAGTTGCATCCAAGCGCCTCTGTGGGTACCAGGTCCATCTGGCAAAGATGGTAGCACAGTACTTGGATTAAGGCCTAGAACTCTGGGTACAAGCACTTGCTGCATTGTATATTACAAGCACTTGCTGCATTGTATATTAACACCTGATTAAGGATGCACAGTAAAAAATTGTTGCCTTGTTCAAGAGGAACACCAGAAATCATTGGCAGCAGGAGGGTGATAGCAGTAAGGGGTTGGGTGCTTTGTTTCTTAGCTTCAACTCTGGATGCCTGGCAGAAGACCTTGATTGAAAACCAATAGGAGTTGGCCTCAGTCAGCTGGGAGCTGTACACTACAAGGAACTGTCTATTCTTTAGTTTATTTAGCCTATGAATCCTCTGTGGATTCTCTGCTGTAAATATATAGGCACAATTTAGATTCCCAGTTCCAGGAATATGAGGGTGCTAAGAGTCTTCCAGTTCAGATTGAAAGAATACTACTGTAATTGAAAGCATACTAAGGATAAATTGAAGATATGAAATTGAAATTTAAGAAACCTGAATCAGATTGGAAAGCTAGAACAGGTAGAAAATTAATTCAAGAGGTGTGGACTGGACATCTTAAGTTTTCATGACTCAGTTCAGAGGAATGGAAAAAGAGAGATTGGAAGGAGTTTGTGTGTATGTTTATTCAGGAAGAGCAAAAGGCATTGGCAGTTGAATATCAAAATAAATTTGCAGTTCTAGAAACAGTGAGGACTGGTGTAACATCAAGATTGTATATCAATGACAGTGACACCTCTATGTCTGCATACAAAGGATAAGTTTCTAAACATATTAAAAAACACACCAAAAAGAAATTATGGCAGCAGATGCTATTTATAACTTTCATAATGATTTATACAATTGTGGTAATTAAAATAAAAGGCAAATAGTTCTCACAAAATGTATTTTAGGTCGGCCTGACAATTGCATCATCCAAACTTATGGCATTGCAATTAGTTCTTCAATGCATCACCTATTATGTGTGTAACAGTATTATTACTGGTGGTGGTAAATGTGTTTTCTGTATCTCGTGGTACCATATAGCTGTATTTTTAAAAGTCTATAAAAGAATAGATATTTATTTAAGCAACAACTATAATGTAAAACAAAATTGTCTGAAACAGAAAAGTTTGTCATTTTTTAAAACTAAGTTCAGATAAACTAGCAGTTTTTTTTACATAAATCTACAGTGCTCATATTAATAATGAAAAAGTGAAGTATGCATAAAGGTTAACAAATATAGAGTGAACTTTGAAAAGTAATATATATGTTTCTGACATTGGTACCACACTGAAATAACTTCTCCGAATCTTTCAAATTTTTCCAGTGAATATAGATAACATTACCTTCCAAATACAGCAATTTATAACACCTCACCTAATCAGAGATGTAAAATTAAACACCAGAGCTTTTTCATAAATAATAAAAATGTGGATACTCATCAAACATACTACTGGATATAAGAGCACAGGCGAAGATGAAGAGACCTAGCTAGTGTCTTAGCTGATGCTGGGGAAGGCAAGAATGTGGGAGATATCTTAGATATAGGCCTAAAAAGTTAATTAATTTTATTGACGGTCAACCGAGTAAAATTTGACTTGAACATCACCCCAAGGATC
Organism: Macrobrachium rosenbergii; assembly: GCF_040412425.1. Classification (NCBI taxonomy): domain Eukaryota; kingdom Metazoa; phylum Arthropoda; class Malacostraca; order Decapoda; family Palaemonidae; genus Macrobrachium; species Macrobrachium rosenbergii. The sequence goes on from NC_089754.1 coordinate 55,570,669, forward strand.
ATATAGACAAAAGGCTGGTGAGCCAAGGAGTATTGGGGGCACAGACATAGGCATATATATGATTAATGGGCCTGTGATAAAAATGAAAGGTTTTTGATATATTAACTGAGTGATTCTGTATATCATGAATTGAACAGGTTGTAATGACAGAGAGATTAGCTTTGGAACATCCAGAAATACATTTCTCATGCATGCATCCGGGATGGGCTGACACTCCAGCTGTTCGATCCTCCATGCCCGACTTTTATAACAAGGTAAGTTTTTTGTTTCAACTTGATGGAATACTAAAAGAAACAAAGATTTTGTTATGGTGTTCATGAAAATTAAAATCACATCTATTCATTGGAATTGGTTTATTTGTGATATGTGAATTTATGAATATTCTTACAGAGGTACAGAATGATACTAAGATTTAAATCCTGAACTTTAGTAAAATGAGCTTTTTAACATTTTGCAGTAGCTCAGAGTTGTATGGTTTCTGAGACAGATTTTTCTTTACATCGTAATATAGATTTTTTTTATTCAAATGATTATAAAAGACTTTTGAGACAGATTTTTATTTACATCGTAATGTAGAGTTTTTTATTCAAATGACTATAAAAGATTTTTATATTCATTGACAGATGAAGGATAAATTAAGAACAGCTGAAGAAGGCGCAGATACAGCAGTCTGGTTGGCCATCTCTCCAAGTGCTGAATTACAGAAGTCAGGATTATTTTTCCAAGGTATTGGTATAGTGAAGTACACTGTATGCTCATTAAGAGGATCAAGTAGATCATTTTTCTTGCTTATTAATTGTCTTTGTAGGCTTTATGAACCTTTGTCTTCAGAAAACTGACCAGTTACATTGTTCAGTTCAGAACTTCCTTTCTTTCTTCATGCATGTCAGAGTGCCGTAAATAGTGCTTTGAACTGCATAAGGAAAGAAAATTTTGAGGTAGCAGAGGTGATAGACAGAAAGGAGGAAAGTATTTAAAAATGGAAATTTAGAAATTCATATGATGTAAGGATTGAATGTGATAGGTCATGTCTCAAGAGTTGCTCAGGATTACAATTCAGTGGACCCCTGCCTATTTTCGGTTCCGGATTTGCAGCCTCACTGACTTTTGGAACATATATACACATTATTCATGGAAAATTCACCTATTTGTGGTATTTTTCATAGGGAAATACTATTCACAAATTACTGTATTTTCATATGTTTGTGATTAAATGCACAATTTATGATAAAACTATTAAAATATTCAGGTATAGGCATTTTTAGAGGTTTTTTTGGTGTTTTGAACTATCAAAATAGGTAGTTATTAGCATTTTTAGAGGGGTTTTAAGTATTTGCAGATTTGAGCTATTCACGGGGGACGGCTAGTGGTATGCATCCCCCACAAATATGGGAGGTCGACTGTACAGTATATGAAAGCGGTAAGAGAATGAGTCTGCATTGTTGTTGATATGAGAGAGGGACTTTGGAGAATGTAACACTTGAAGAAGTTAGGTTTGTGATCATCTTGAATAAAATGTTTTGAAAGCAGAGTAGCAGGTCATTGAAGACTTGACTAGAGTAAATGGAAACACTGAAAAGGAGGGAACAGTAACATTTTTAAAGGAAATTAAATTTACCAGCATAAACCCATTACTTTAACATGGCCTTTGTCCTTCAAGGTAGAAACTTTCATCTTTTATATGGATGTACCAGTGACAGATAGTCCAGTTGTTGAAGCTTGGTAAGAAGGTAGTTAACTAGTGCTAGATGAGGGGTAGGGGGACCTAACCACTCCCTTGGCTGTGGACAGTACCTTTTGCTGGACTGCTGTTGAAACAAGACATGACACAGCTGTGGTCATGGAGCAATATAGTTTTCAAGCTTTGTATTGATTATTTTAATTATTGTGTTAGTGGTTGTTCAGTACATTATGCACTTAAACACCATAGACATTAATCTGTTTTTCTTGCTCTGGCAGCCTATTTTCTTTTTACAAGTTTTAATATTAAGTGTGCAAGTTTGCTGCTTAAAATAATGGTTTGGTGTTTCATACAGAATACTGACTCATCTGTACTGTAAGATTTGTGCCCGTATGCTAGAGATGAATTATATAATTTCTTCTACAGGAGTAGATTGATGTGTTTCCAGGTGAACACTTAGGTTCTGCTTTTGCCCCCTCGGGCTCTCTTCTTCCATTTCAGTCTTCAGAGCTGAAATGGCCCTTCATATAGTTCAAAACTATAGGAGAAGTTGCAGGTTAGTTGTGAGAGTTCATGACCAACCTCCAACAAGACTTCCATCAGAGGCTCAGTTGGTTCTCTCCCTTGACTAATCTGTCAGACTATCCAGAACGGTGGCCCTAGTCTAGGACCTTCCATCACGAGCTGGTGTTCCTCTTCATCTTTGAAGAGGATGAGATGTTGGCAGAGAGCGTAGAAGTGCACCTTCATCCACATCCAGACACTAGCTTGTGCCTGGTCATCCTCTCAGCCACATTGCCTCAGAACTTTTCTTGGCCTACAGTGTCTCAATCTGTGTATGTGTGCATGTGGATACATATGTACACATTGATTTGTATGTGTATGTATGCATATATGTACACATATGCTCCGTGTTGGGGTAAACTGCTGCGTTTTCTTGCCTTTTCTTTCTCTGTGGGTTATTCTTTATTTAAAAATAAATTTTTTGCATATCCTTTACAAACAAAAAGATTTTCTTCCTAGAACAACATTACATAATAATGTAATTATTGACATCATTCATGCCAGAGTGGCACCTCAAGTGGACGCGTGCTTAAGTGCAAATATTTTTACGAATGAAAATATGTCCTATCTGTTGTTGAAGAACATCTTAAGAAATCATGTTCCATCAATTATCTTAAATTTTAGTTATTTATATGTAAAATTACAGCATAAGAAATGGACTGTGTTGGTATGTTTCTGATATAGGTTCATATCCACTTTTTTGTAAATTTACATGTGAGTAATTTTAAAAGCTGTAGATGTATTATTTTGAATGGTGCTGCATTCCAGATCGTGTACCTGCATCAACTCACCTTCCACTGGCTTGGACTAAGGTATGCAGTGACGTTGAGGAAAAGTTCATGAAATCATTAGAAGAGCTTTCAGCACAGTTTTCTTAGATAAATATAATGTTACAACAAGTACTGTCATAAAGTGTATTACTACCTCAAGATGGGCTTCTGCTAACAAGACAGGTAATGTTTGTGAAAGTCAAGGTGCTTTTGGTTAGACCCATTAAATTGTACTCTGCGTTCAGGATTTTGTTACTCTAGGGGAAAGTACAGTAGTCAAATACATATATGAGCCCTTGCTTTGTAAATTTGTTACTCTAGTAGAAAGTACAGTAGTCAGATACACATGTGAGCCCTCGTTTTGTAAAAATCCATAACATCTGACAATTGCAAAATCGTACCAGTAAAAATTGTAATTAGGCTTTACAGCTGGTAAAGATTACTTTGAATCACTTGATGGCTTCATATTGTTTGCAGTCACGGCAAATATGCACTTATTTTCATTCAAGCTGATCAGTTCTTTGTTTATTCCCTTTCTTTTATTCTTGTAATAATTTTTTTTAATCCAAATCTCTAATTTTGATGTGGATACTGTTCTTGTTTTTGTCAGATATATTTGGTAATTAGTAAATAAATAGTTTGATTTTGTATTTTAGATTATATGTGGTAATTTTTTTCTTATGCGTACTATACTTGTTACTGTGTTCCTGTTACATTCTTTGCATGTACAGTATTTAAACATATCTTAGCATTAATTTCTTAATGATTAATATATTGAGCACTGTTCTGGTGGATACTGGAATGTACGTGTTTAGCATTCTCACATAGAAGAGCTTAGTTTGGAACTTAATACTGGTTTATCATTTCAAGAAAATAGTAAACTACTATAGTATTTAGTAGGCCCTTGGCAGCTAAGTTTGTAATTTCCACATATTATATCATTTTGAGGGCCCTTCTGTAACCACTTGATGTCTATAGTTATGTTGTACACTACATGATTTACTGTGGGTGCTCTCAGGCTGTTCCCTGTAGTGATATTTGGGGTTTCCTTTAGTGGTGTACTAATACTAAATCTTTCATAGTATGGTATTTGATCAGGTTTGAGGCTCTTATTCAAGAGATGCATACTTATATGCTAACTTTTGTAAACTGTATAAACTAAAGTTTTCATAATCTGTAACCCCCATGTGAAATGGCTGTCATTTACATACAAATACCTCAGGTGCATTCAAGTTTGGTTCATGTTCTTCCTTGTTCAATGAATATATTTATGTATCTGTAAAATAAGGGTGTGTATTGGTGTAGCAATCAAACTGAGATACTTGTAACAATTTCACTATTTCAGAGCATATAGGTTATTTATAGAATTAGATGCCTACTTTGTAAGCCTCTAGATTAATGTAACGGTAATAAACCAACGGAAAATGGAATGACTTACACTCATGAGAAGGCTCTGCCTGCATCATAAATAAGATTGGTCTGACTCTGTCTGATAGTAGTAGAGGTATTTGGAAAGCATAGGTTTATATGGCATGAAATAAGGTTTTTCTTTAAACTTCAGATTTGTCAAATCATACCACTGAATAAAACATTTAAAATATCTCTCTGTAATAAAATTGATGGCAGACAAAGGTAGTCCCTTAAATTGCAAACCATGTTATCATGATTTTGTTAGAACTCACACACCATGTTACCATTATTTTGTTAGAATTTGAAGCCTACAGATTGAGGGTCTCAGCTGGAAAAGAACTCGAGAAAAACAGAAAAAATAAGAAAATTATGCATTCATAAATGACAATGCCAGAAAATTTAATTAAACTTTAAGAGTGGAATAATAATACCCAATATATGCACATTATATTGTTACAGCAGATGTGATATTCCTGTGTTAGGTTAATTTGAAAGCCATTCAGAATTTAGTTACAATAGCTAACTGATCACTTAGAAAAAATAGAGCATAATATATGGTAGGATATTTAGAAATCTAGAGATGCAGTAACATTTTTTTTTAATATTTTCAGCAGTGTACTAAAATAGAACAGAATATAGAATTTAGGCCAAAGACCAAACGTTGGGGTACCTATGAGGTCATTCAGTGCTGAAACGGAAATTGACAGTAAAAAGGTTTGAAAGGTGTAACATGAGGAAAACCTCGCAGTTGCATTATGAATCAATTGTCAGGAGAGTGGAAAGGAAGAATGAGAAAAACATGTTATAAGCTAATTTTAGTAACTGTTGTACTTTAAGGTTAATAATCATAATTTAAGGTAACAATACATACCAGACATCTTTTTTTATGTAAATGTCTGATCAGAAGAGTTGTTTTATGTTACGTGCATAATGAACAGGTAACTTCAACAGTTGTAGATGATAATTTTTTGCATTGGTCAATATGTTTCTACTGAAGATTATGTTGCATTTTATTTGCTATCCTGATTTGTCAGTAAATACACTAGTCGCCTTTCTTTGTACAAATGTTTATTCATAAGGTTTTTATATATTAAATAGCTAGCTCCAGGAATTTTAAACAAAATCATTATGCATCAGTCATCATGAATCTTGTGTTAGTTGCATTTTGTTAGCTTTCATCAACTTATCCTTTTCTCCTCTGCTCCCTTTGCCGGCCTCCAACACCTTAGAATGTTTGTATTCTGCATTTGAAGTTTCAATACTCTATTACTCTACTTAATATTTAACTTTGTGTATTAATCTTTTAACAAGTCATTATACATAAAATTACAATATCAGTAATATATAAAGAGAGAGAGATTGCAAACGGTAGTTAGGTTTGGTAGAGTTGCAAGTTCAAGTAATCTAACTTAGTTTATTTACCTAGTCTCTATTCAACAACAAAAAACCTTCCTTTCTACCACAAGGTAGTTATTCTCTCCATTGAACTCAAAAGGAAGAATTCTTTTCCTGACTCCTCTCAGGCACTTTTGTAACACATCATGCCACCTCTTCCCACATTAACTCTGGAAATCAGTATGCCTCTTTTACACACCATTGACTCATTCTACTGTCATGATGTGCAATTTTCCTGTTCCATTTTTCCCAGCCCATAACCTCTCCCCCCTTTTCAGAGGCAAGTCTGTCACTTACTTTGTGGTTCGGTCTGTCACTGTTTGTGGCTGAGCCCTTCCCTTTCTTCATTTTCTTTTTTCTGTGGCCCCAGGTAGAAAAGAGCATTAGGATGACCAACCTTTGAAAAACCGACTATCATCTTCTTCCACCAGTGTAGGCACTTAAGGGAAGGAGCGGGAATGTTGCAAATGGTAGCAGTGTTACTTTTGAAAGAAGTAAGCAAACTACACACAGTAGTCACACAATAACATAAACATGAGTAAAGCAATCAGCTACTACTACTGTGTGTCTGAACCTCACTTTAGACCACTTTTCCTTTTTGCTATGCTATTCATAAGCCTTGGAATGAGATTTCTCAGCCTCTCGTTTGTAGTGGCAATCTCATTCATTTTCTGCTCAACTTGGTAGTGAAGCAACATACACTGCACACAGAAGGTAGGCCAGACTTACTTTTTAAGTCTTCATTGAGATTGAGATGCTCAGGGATTTTGTCTTTACCATTTGAACTCTTAACCCTTTACCAGTTGCCTAGTCAGACTCATAGGAGACCTTTCATTCCATTTTGTGTAGTTTGGAAATTTGTTGGGCACTTGTCATTGGGAGTCCATAGGTATTGCCTCCAGGTACAAACCTGAATTCAGTCGATTCCCAAACTAAGCTCATTATACTTCATGCTAGTAATTCTCTGTTTCTAGGAAGAGATAGGACACAATAAGAAGCATTATTTTCATCCATAGTAGTTTCCTGTTCAGTGTAGAAACCTTGGTACTGGGCAATATAGCACAAATAGCAGATTTTTATTTAAAATTTTTTATCAGATGTGAAATGTTCGTGTAGTATAAAAGTTGACATTGTCTTTATGTATGGGACAATTAAATAATTGAAAAATATATCAATGAAACATTGTTTATGGGTAATAAAACAAGAGTAAACAAAGTATGTAAGTAAGAGGAATGTACCAACATCTCAGTAATCATTAAACCTATAGTGAATATGAAGTAAATGCACAAATCACAATGTGAGACTAGTAATGTTTCCACATCTAGAATTGTGAAAAGTGTTTTCACAACAAAGCTGTAAATGTTTTACTTACAAATAAAAATATTTTAGTGATTTTGTGGTCTGTCTGAATTTTACTTTATCACTATGTTTATTTACTGTGTAAAACTATGCTCTTCAAATCTTAATTATCCCATTATGTGAACTTGATTAAGGCTCACTTATTAGCCTAGTTTTTTGCCTGATGGTCATTTCAAATTGCAATTTACTTTTACAGACTTTCCTTTCTTGATAAATTGGTATGATAGCTCACTTGGTTGCCAACAGGCTCTCAGTATTTTCGAGGAGCAGGGTATAGGGACTATATGTTCCTAAAAGGTATCCTGTGGAGAAGAGAAAACTCAATACCAAGGAGGTGCTCATTGGCCTGCTAGTCAAGATCACCAACTCAATTCCCCATCTTTAGCTTGCTCTGCAGTTCTGGAGGGACCCACAGGTATTTTTTACGAGGATTCCGCACATAGATAATTCCCATAACCATGTTCAGTAGTTTTCAAGGCTTCATAAAATTCAAAGAGGTTAGATAGAAGATCTGTAAGAAGGGGATAGCAGTGTCCTGGAAAATTCTTCAGGTTATTAAAGCAAAATCATGTTAACAATGTTGATCAAAAGATACTTCTGGATGGGAGTCACTTTGGTGCAAAGGTCCATAAGTAATCAGTGTCTTGAAAATGCTAAAAGTTCTTGTGAATAGATGTCTACAGGTTTTGGCCTTGCCACAGCTTCTCAAATATTCATAAGTGACAGCATCCATTAAGTCATGGCACACTTAGGGATAAATGTGCATACATCAGTTACCTTGACGACTTGTTCAAGAAGTTGGAAACCTAGGTAGGAGGCAACGAAAGGTAACTAAAAAATGCATCTAGGGCCAGGAACACTGCAAAGAAGCTTTGTTAGCATCTACAGTGCATCATGCAAGACATGAGGTTTCATGCATAACTGCAGCATGGTTTGCAGAGCATAAAAACAGTAAAATTCTACAATGATGACTTCTGTGTCATTGTTAAAATTTCTATATTTTCATGGAATCACTCATTTCTCAACTAGAAACATTGCTTTTATTAAAATAGAAAAATTATCACTTTTCTTGAATAACTTGCCTAATGTCAATCCGATAACTAGAAAGACTGTTAATGTCTGAAGGGAAAAAAAAACCTCTTCGTTTACTTTTCCAACTTTAATGCTCATGTTCGTGGCGTAGTAAAGTTTAAGCAGCCATAGTACCTTTATTATTACATCAATTGTATTACCTTATCAAGGTAATTTGCTATGAGCTGTGGCTGACCGGGTTCATACTTTTTAAGCTGCGAAACATCTAAAGTAGCCAAGGTACTTTGTAAAGTTGATGGGTAACAGAAAAAACAATATTCTCTACTGGCAAGCTCTTCAGCTAACTCTACCTGATGATTGTCCATCAGTGTGTCATTTACCACGGCCACAAGAGGCTTCCCGGCCTCGAGGGCTTCCAGGCACGAACCTGCCCCGGCGTGGCTGATGACCAGGTCTGCATTTGCAAAATCCTCGGCAATTGAGGGCTTCAGTCTGAAGGAGGTAATGTTCACTCCCTTATGGACACCTTGCTCTGGAACAAACTTTCCATTGCCAATCTGAAGAACAATTTCTTTATAACCCTTTTCTCGTAATTTTACTAGCGTTTCGTCGTCTACTACAGCTTTGATGAGGGCATCAAAATGTGTTGTGCCCACTGTAACAAACACGTTCTTCCTCTCCATGGTGGACGCCTCCCTCAGGAAACGGCAGGTGTGTGTGGTTAGGGATTACTCCTCCTCCTCGGCAAGGTCATTCTTGCCAATCACCTCACATACCTGAGATAGGGGAGTTATTGTCTAAGTTATTAATTATATCTGTAAATATAAAAAAATTGCAAATATTAACATAGTGTATTTTTGTTCATAAGTGTATTTTTGTAAATGACAGCATAGTTATTTAAATTGTCAGGAACAAGTATTTACCGGAACACAAAAACTACATTCATAAGCACAAAGGAAAAACCAGTCCTTGCATATTTATTTAACTGAAGTAAAAGCCAGCCATTTTAGTAAAAGAAAAATAAAACTTTGCATGCATAACCCCAGTTTGGGAGACATCATGCAAAATAGTGGAAAATATGCAGATTAACAAATTTAAGACAGTAGTACTGTACAGCGTAACTTGAAAGTAATTTTTAATAAAACTAAAGTAAGGCTACAGTAGTATACTACTGTATTACAGTACAGAAATTCTATATCAGTATTCAAAAGATGAATGAAAAAGAAAGTTACATCATAATTTTCCCTCCAGGCAGCTCAAAGAAAAGTTTACATGTCAGTGTGTGCAGTCAAAGATTATCGTCAAAAGTATAATTAAGACACCTTGAGAAACAAAAATTTATGCTGTTGTGAGTTCCAGTCAAACTCTGTTATTTCACAATTTGACACCTGAATGGTGTGGAGGAATAGATGAGTGAGTGGACATCTGCTCCCTATATAAGATAATTTGCTGCCTTTGTGGTTTTAAATAAGGCAACAGAAATTGTAGTCTTCTGTTTTTGCAAAGGATGGCTGCTTTAATTAACTGGTCATTTGTTTACATCCTGAGAAGAGTACCATCATCTATCATATCTTGATACTGCCCTGATTGGTAAATGTTGGCAGATACCACCACATTTTGGTACATTAAACCTTTCTTGTACACAAATATGCCTCTCCATGAGACACTGGACATATTGTTATCGAATTCACCACGTTCAAAGTGCCTTAAGTAGATGATAACTTTAGTTTTACTCAATTGGTCCAGTTATTCCAGTAATAACGGAACAAAAAGGACTCCTACATGAAAGCTCCTTCCCACTGGTCTTCAGCTTCTGACTGTCATTTCTTGAGTGATTGTGTCTCATATACCAGTCAGCTTAGTGTTCTCTACAGATTAACAAAGCGAATTTTTTTTAGCAATCTTATGTTCTAGTGATAATGTAGCCTATGCTTTGACCTACTGCGTCATGCTTATTCCAGTTTTATAACATTCAGCTGTATCATCTCTGGAAGGGACATAGCTTCTACCTACCTCAAAGTACATGTAAAATTATCCTGGTCTGGTAATATGTAGCGATGACAGCTATCATATAGACTAACTAATGGCACCTGTGTCTTGAGATTCAAAGATTAAGATACGTACACTAAACTCTGCCAGTCAGTGGATATTCATGCTGAATGTGACAATGCTTTGGTGCATCATGCAGTCAGTAGGCAGAGTTGTTTTGTCCAACAATTCTACTATTATTTACAAAATGAAGGGGGAACACCATTCCCTCCATGGCAATTGTGCAGTCTTTCTTTGGGAATAAGATTGACACATTAATACCAAGGCTTGTCCTAGGAAGAGACAATGAGCTAGTAGGCTCCTCCTATTGGAGACACCAAATCTTTACGTCGAGAGTAATCTCGTACTTGGGTTTGTCCTAGGACGACACAATGAAGAATATTCTTCACATCCAGAAGTGTGCAGAAGATTGTGGAGGTTTTGGGGCACACCTCTCATCAACTTGTTTGCTACCAAGATCAATCAACTCCAAAACTACAGCCCAGCATTCTTGGGACAGGCTGTAAGTTTAGGACTTTCCCTCATTCTCTTAAAACACCAAATACCATTACAAAATATCAAAAGAATGCTAATTTTCTATTAAGAATTTTATTCTTTTCACCCGACAGAAGTTTTCTGCCAGGTTTATACTTGTTGCAAGTATTTTATGATACTTGTAGTTTCCATATTACCATATTCTGAATAGAAACTTGAGGAATGTACACCTGGGCAGTTCCTCTCTATAGGGTGTTCCAGGAAGCATGTATCTAGAAACAACAAATCTTACTGGCTCAGATTACCTAAGAGCACAGAACATGTATGAGGTTACAGTCCTTGTCCTTGAAGTCAGAGCTCTTGCCACATCTTTAGTTTTTACATACAATACAAGCTTTACATCAAAGCAGTTTTAAGGTTATACAGTTTGATTACTCATATATTTTTTGGCAGGGTTAAGAAAGCCTTCAGATTTCCTTCCTGTGGTAACTTGCATATAGTATATGCATCGTGTCCAACTTTACAGTTTTGACTGCATTGTTGAGATATTACACTGCATGGGCTTAGTTTCCTATTTTGCCACATGATTTCCATTTTTACATTATTAAATACAATATGAGTTTTGTACAGTGAATATTTTGACACCTTTCAAAAATTTTTGTGGTCATTTTACTTTGATATTCATAAATCCAAACCCACGAATATTTTATATGACACAGAAATAAAACTGCTTGTTCAGCAGTTCTCCATCTTTCTGTATATAAAGCATAGCGCTTGCTGAAATATAATTTAGAATTCTTCTCCCACAAAAATACCTCCATTCTTAACAAACCTAAAGACTGTTTATAATCAGTGAGGAACTAGTTTGCCTGCACAAGCTGACTTAAAATTTGCTATTATGGAAGGGTTGCCTCAAAGCTGCTAGAAACAGCATATCTCATACCTTGATGGTTTCACTAAATTACAGACAGTTTCTATCTCCATACCTTAGTTAACTTCAGTACTGTATTTCCAGAGAGCAGATTAGGTAAAACTTCTAGTGGTTGACAAAAAAGGGTAGCCCAAACAGGACTGAAGGGTGTACTTGTTGAGTAATTTTCCAGTTATCACTTTCATCCCACTGACAGGCTACAGTGATAGGCTGCTGAGGAAAGGTCTAGCATAAAGGCATTCTGCAAGATTCCTAGATTACATGAATCATCCATGGATCCACTCCAAATATGTGTCAGGTCATCAGGCTTGGCACTGATGCTGAATTACCACTGAAGCTGGTAAGAAGGAGAATGTCCAAATTGCAATAAGCCCACAGCCCTCAGAGCTTGGATGAAATTAGCAACATAACAATCTAGCCATGTTTAGCAAGAAAATAACAAAAATTAGCAGTTAAAACAGAAAACGTTCAATTACTACTTCTAAAGTAACTGGGAGAATTACCCATACCCCTTTCAACACTGTCCTACTTATTTTGGGGATGACAAGAGTAGAAGACAACATGGACTATAACTCAATCATACATTCTTCATGCTTTGCACAACCTGTCAAAGAGATTGTACTTTACAAGGCTTTTTATAGTATTCATCTGCAATGTGACAGCCATCTACATCTGTAGTCCATCATAAGTCCTAACAAAATGACAAACTGATAACCTTACTGATATCTTGGAGAGAATACTCTGGCAAAGTAAATCTCCATAAGCCACTGAATCTCCAGTGAGAGAGAGGGTACCCTAAAGAACTGTGCCAATCAAAATTAACTGCCATTCATGAGGTGTATAAATCTAAAACTAAAGATTAAGTCACCTTGTCAGGACTAAAGAAAAAAAACAATTGCAAAACAGTAGTTTGTACGTCTGTAGGAATACATTAAATGTTAGATGATTCTACTTAGACGCTACATAGCAACAGAGTGAAAACAAAATATAAAACCTGTATTTAAGGTTTATTTACAAAAGAACAGCTAGTGACAACTAGTGTCTTGAAGTACAGTTATTAAATATTGAATAATAAGCAGTAATACATCAAAATTTTATTAGTTCAATCTATTATATCATTACAGAATGACATCAAGTGTAAAAAAAATCCTCGTAACTCAACACTGCTCAATGAGCAAGCAACTAAAATGACAATAATGGCTTATTTTTATGTCCAATATATTTATCAAAAATTACATGCTACAAGTAACAAGCTGTAGGAATGACAAAATAAAATAAACGGATACATTTAAAGCTTTGTAGGCTTAAAATTAAACTTAGCAATACTGCACGTGAGGAGTAAGCAGCATTAGTTATTGCAAACATTACATGAGCAAGCAGTCCTTTAGCTGCAGAGAAAACTATAAATGTAATAGCTACATAACATATACTGTAGCTTCAAGAGAAACTATGGTACTGTACTGTATTCAATATTACTCAAATACAGCCAAATCTTATTAACAGAATAGAGACAATTTTACTTGACAAGGGTTTAATACCTTTGCTATCAGGAGTCCCTTGAAATTACACAAAGCCCTTTACCCTACCACCTCACCCATACTGAAAATCTGAACACCTATAATCATAAAAATACTGTAACTGTCTTTTTTGTGGGAGAAATATACAAGTATTAATAATCTGGCCAAAAATGATCAAACAACAAAACATTTTCAGTCCAAACACAGCTACAAATTGCTTAAGACTGTGATATCTACCCCTCAGCCCTCACTCAACTTTCGTTTTAGGCAAAAGCAATCAAAACCATCAACTACATCAAGACAAGGTACCTTACGTAACAAACGGTGAATGAACTAACGCCTGCTAATGACGTTTATCTCCTTGAAAATATATGCTAACCAAAAGTCACAACTAAATTTGTCTGATTACAAAAATTATAGCATACAGTACACCTCTTGGATATGACAACAAATTAAATAACTAAGCAAAAGGAATACCAGGAATGGCTCAAGTTAAAGATGAACTCACAATCTGAATGAGAACAGGCTTAAGTTGTAGGTGAACTTAATATCTACACAAACCAATAAATTGGAATAAGCTGCAAAAAGGATACACCCCAACATATTAATGTAACTATACAGTACTTCATAAATGTACTTGTGTATTAAAATGTATAAAAAATAAAATCACTTTTTCAGTCTGTTGAAAAACTTTACAACCCCCTGAACTTGAACTGAAATGGCTACAGAAAGAAATTTCCATATGTGGTCCCTAAGAAGCTTATACAATTTTCCATGACATCCTGACCTGACCTGCTAGTAAAGTTAGCATAGACTGCTGGTTGATCAAAAAGTCAAACTCTGGGGAGCATCTGGACAGAAATGAATGTACCTATCTTGAGCCTGTGGCTACAAGATTAAGAAGTTATCATTTGGAATATTAAAAAGCCAACCACTTGTGCCATACAAACAATCAAGGTGACCAGCTCTATACTCCATATTTTCTCTTGTGTATAGTGGTAGGCAGTGTACCCATTTGGTTTTGGAGGTGAAAAAGCAGTTAGAACTGTGGAAAACTGCCTAAACTCTACCACAATACCTAATAAAATCACTAATTTATAATGGAAAGATAGGCCACCTTATATTTCCCTAACCTCACCTACCCTGGTGATCTACAAGGACCACAGAGTTGTGCTCATTTTAAAGATCTGAAGAATGGTTTGCTAACAAGCAGTAAGTGTGCAGAGATTTTCCAAATAAGGACTCACTGAGGCTCCCTACTATATTTGTTGGGATACATACAATGGCAGATTAACACTTACATAACAGAAAGTCAAAGATTTGTGCTGGAAGTAAGTAGTACTAATATGACAACGAAAGTCACAAGAGGTTCATGTTTAATATGAACTTTCTAAGAGAACTAAAAGAATCTGAAGAGTTTCATATTTTAAAAGGAAATCTATGTAATTAGAGAAATTAATGAATGTGAACGAAGAAGGAACTGAATATGTTAGCCCACATTGGATAAGGCACAAATTTCTCAAGGCGAAAATGCTACAGTATTAAAAGACAAGTCCCAAAAACATTTACCACGCAGTACAGTGTACACAAACAAAACTGCTATGACCATATTATACAAACTTAATAGCTAGACTATACTCAGTGACAACAATAGCTACAGCATATATTGCGGGTTCTATCAAAGTAGTCTTAAAATCAAAGTACATTGTACTGAATAAGGTACCTCAAGTTAACATGCTCATCTATTATCAAAGTCTATTACTTCCCAATCATTTGGTACAACAAGCAAAAGTATGGATATCTGTATCACAAAACCACTACCTGTATATAAATCTGTATCACAGAGACAC
The DNA here is from genome assembly GCF_040412425.1 of Macrobrachium rosenbergii. Taxonomy (NCBI): domain Eukaryota; kingdom Metazoa; phylum Arthropoda; class Malacostraca; order Decapoda; family Palaemonidae; genus Macrobrachium; species Macrobrachium rosenbergii. Next base: position 55,585,701 of record NC_089754.1, read on the forward strand.
TAACAGATATATATATATAAGAAAATCATTCTATACAATAATTTGCAATAAGGAAGAAATATAAAATTTGGTTACTAAGGTTGTGGACAAGTTAGGAGCCTAACATTACAAAGAGCATACTTTAGAGATCAACATCTTTGGTTTGGTTTTAATCCAATTCTTCACTTAATACAAACCACTGAATGACACGAATAAAAAGAATTGCCAAGATATGTTTTGCACACAGCTATGCTAAAGTAGCTACCTAATACACCCTTACGTAATCGCTGGCAGAGAGAAACTGTTTAACCATGATGATACGCACCATGACTAGCAAGGATACACGACAAACGGAGGGAAAGAGATAAACTGGTCTTAAAATGTGCTTTTATAATCAAGTCTTGACACAGCTCTTATCTGCATAGCTTTCCTGTGATATCCAAGGACACAGGACTTTTGAGCAAGCAAAGTAACATGACAAACTACTGAACACTTAAATAAAGGAAATCCTTTATTGAAATAGTTGTACTGTAGATTCTCAGGCCAAATCATAATTTCTTCACAACCGCTACGAGATGAACTGGAGTCAAGACATGGCAAAACAAATTACCTGTTTCAGGATAATGATAACTTGGCTGTCCAGCATTAAATACCAGTACAGTATACTGTACTACTAAAACAATTACAGAATTCAAGCAAACTCCATGCAGGGTTAATTATACAACAAATGAAACCTTAGAGATTAAATTCAATAAAACATTACGACTTAATTTTTACTAAAAAATTAAAGAGATATTCCAAGCTGTAAATGAAATATGCTAGCAACAATATCAAAAGAAAGTACATAATAGTCACAAGGCTTTCTTCTAAATTCTATGGACTACGTACTTCAACGAGTAACATGAAGAATTTATAGCTAAACAAAGGAAGACAAAAACCAGTATTCAGTTACATGAGGTCCTGTAGCATCAACAGAGGATTACTCATTTCGTATTAGTTGGTCTATCTACGTTAACTCTCTATAAACTACTTAACCAAGGACTCAACACAAACCACATTCCACTCCTCTCCCGGCCTTTGTGGCATCAGCTGATGCACTATTATCGCAGACTTGCCAGCCACTTCGACAGTCCAGTCTAAACTCGGCCGGTTTGTCGCCACATTGACGCTCCTGCTACAATCGACTCTGACAGTCACTTTGCTGTGGGCCTTGTTCTGAATGACAACACCAGCCCGGTGATCACCAATATATTCATACTTTATCAGATCTAGCATGTTCTTGATTTTCATCGGCTCCGAATTCTCCATGATCGATCTCACGACTGCCTTATCCAGCAAAAGGCCGCCACTTTTCAGGCCCGAAACCATGATAGAAGGCTGACACACCTGACTGTAAACGCTAACGACAAATGGAGCCGCCTGGTCTTGCTGTCCCTGACGATTGTAGCCCATGGCTTCAAGCGAAACCCACAGGTCGTCCGAGTCCCCATTATTGTCCTCGGCTTCAAGCTGGTGGAGAGCCATAAAGCCATTAAACGTCAGTTCTCCATCATCGACATCGAAGTTGTTTTGGAGAACGTCCCATTCATCATCCTGAACCTCTTCGCCGGACGTACGCCAGTTGTAAAGGTTGAATTCCTGTCGGTTAAGGCGGCCGTTCCCGTCCAAATCCACCTGCTGGAAAACTTCCTCCAGGATTAAGCGCAGTTCTTGTGTCAGCTGGATTTTGCCTTTATTCTCCACCAGATCAATTACACCCTCAGGTTCATGTTCTCTTTCTCTCAGCCTACAGCCACTGGTGTATGGAATTACAACATAGCGACCCTCTTTCAAGGTGTCTTGCCAATAGAATGTGCCATCGACATCTCTGTGATCAGTGAAACCAATGTAATTTCTCATCCCTTCGGGAGACTCGCGGAAAATATAAGCCAGTGTGTCTACCGGGCCTTGTTTTTCATATTTCTTCACAAGCTGCGGGGTCATTTTCACAACGGTCGGACCCATGCAAGAGATCTCCATTGAATACTGGTGTGCAAGAACATTTTGCTTGTCCAGATAAAAACAACCTTTCAAGCTTGCTTGATTCCAGCCGTCTAAATTCAGCAGTGACCGATGCGGCGTCGCTCCACTTGCCTCGGCATTTGCAAACTTCCCTCTCTTCTTGCGAGTGAACGTCTTGGAGTTGATGCGCTGGTAATTGGATCGCTCTTCCAGTTTTTGCAGACTCAACTGTTTCATTTCATTAATGGTATGGATGATTACCTTGCTCAATTTGCTGCAGTCCACCATCCCATTTTCGATAACACTGGCCTCTTGGAGGATGTAGTCCAGGTCCGATTCACTCAGATCTCTCTTGTGGTTCCCTCGTACGACCATGTCGCGGAACTCGTTCTCCCCCACCTTTCCGTCGACAGACCCGAACACCTTCATGAATAGTGTGTCAACGTCGTCTATGATGATTTCTGGCATCTGCTCTGCGATGTTGCAGTACGCTTCGTAAGTGATGCTCTCGGTTTCTCCCTCCGTCCAGTTCTTGTCGATGAACGCTGCCGTCGGATTGAGACCCGCATATTGCAGCGCTTTCCGCAGCTCATCTGCACTGTCGAGGTCTTCCGCCACTGTCGATTTAACGCACAAGTAAGCTGCGTGAAGCTCTCTCGGTCTGCTTTCATCCGCTTCCATTTTCCCTCGGTTGGCTACGGCAAGGCTGCGGCAGGGATGCTTTATGTCTGGGTGTAGGCTACGGGTAGTTTAATTCATGTAGGCTAATCCTATGGCTTGCTCCAGTTTCGATGCTGTGTAGCCTAGTTATGGTTCATCTAGCTCAAACAGTTATTAAGGTGGCTTTAAGATTTCTTAATAACTTGTTATAACTCTTCTAGTTGTTATAACCACTGCTACAGGGCCACTAGGTTAGGTTGGAATAGGATGCAATTTGAATACTAGCCTAGGCTACCAAATTTCTGATATTTTGTGGCCCAGGGTTAATCCTGCCACTAAAATTCGTCACCTTCTAGACAAAATCTCGAAAAATTATATTACAAAAATAAAGGTATACGTAACACCAATATTCATAATGGGGTTCTGATACCAAATTTCTGATATTTCGTGGCCCAGGGTTAATCCTCTCCCCAAAATTCGTCACCTTCGAAACAAAACCTCAAAAAACTGTGTTAAAAAAATAAAGAGGGTATATGACACCAATATTCAGAAAGGGCACTTCTGGGAGGGAAGGAGAAGCCGAACATACGAGCTTATGCCAGCCACTGACACACCTCTCGACCACCTGGCTGGTGACTTACAACAAACATGAAGCTCTTGTCTTCTTAATTAGGGCACAAACAAGCCGGCTGCTGCTAATGGGAACCACCATCTGGCTAGAAGGAATGTCGACAGGAGTCTCCCCAACACCACCAGCTGCCTGCTGCAGATGGCATGATCATCACGTCACCATGCAAACGTCAGTCACTCTGGTCTGGGGCGTAAAAAAATAATTCTTTTTCCATTCGGTTTCCTCCTCGTAGATTACTCCCTCTCTCTCGTAAGTCCTTATTTAAAGTAGAAAATCAGGTATATGAACATACCGATCAGCAAACAGAAGACTATCAAGTTCCAAATGAGGTAGAAATCCAACCTAAAAAAGCGTCTACGGGCGGTTCTTCCTCCTGGGACGAACAGACCGTCTGCCGCTGCTACCATTTTCCCACGGTGCTACTACTACTACCAGAGAGGCATCCCCGATGGGGGACCCCACGAAAAGCCCCCTCACCCCTAACAATCTTGATGACTCATTGTTTTATTCATAAAACGCGAGACTAATAATCGCTCGTATAATTTTCTTTTCTTTTTTTGGAAATACAACGATACCTGAGTAAATTCTTCATGGTTAAATTAGCAGTGTAAAATTACAGTATTCTTTTGCTGATGATATAATCTGTCATACCCTGTACCGGTATATGTAATTTTGATAAAAAAAAAAAAGGGGGGGGATATGAGTAGAAGGTACACAAAAATCCCCCCAACCTTGACCCTACCACCTCGATGACTCATACTTTCATAAAAAAACAAGACTAATAACCGCTCAACTTTTCTTTTCTTGCGGAGAAATACAACGATACCTGAGTGAATTCTTGATGGAAATTAATAGTGTAAAGTTACGGTGTTCTTATGGTGATGGTAAAATCTGTCATACTGTACTGGTATATCTAATTTTGATAAAAAAAAAAGGGTGGGGGGGGGCCATCTCAGTAGGAGGTCAAAATGAAAGGTTCGAATATATCGACTTGTCATTACTACTTCCAGTACTTTACTGCTATGCTCGTTGCTCCGCGGATATTAAGATCCTGGCGTTGACCTTGTCAACCCGTATCCTTTACAAGCAGAGGCGCCAGAGAAAAGCAAGAGCGACAGTCGTTGTTGAACTAAGGAAAAACTACTTTCGTTGAAAAATGCTAGCCTGCTTATCATGTATTATGTGTTCGAAGTTGCAAGTACAGCCAAATCAACAACATAATAATTACAGTGAAGGATATTTTACAATGGGTCATCGTCTATTCGAATATTTTCTTTCTTCCTCTGGTAACAGCGATTGCTGCTGCAGTCTTTGTTCGAGGTTGATATCTTTTGTCATGAGACTTCTTACTACTGCCATCAGATTCTGACCAAAGGTAATAATGCTCCTCTAAAAAAAGTCACCTTAAATCTCTCTCTCTCTCTCTAAGCCATGCTGGAGATTACCTTAAATGCATCTTGTCAGACGCTTGTTTGTCTGATAACAAAAGAATTCCAAGTGAATGTCAAAACTCATGGATGGGTGCAAGGGAACGAGTAGCATAATGTTTGAAAGCAAGCAGTGAAAGCCACGCCCAAAACAAGACAAGGGGAGAATTTAATAGCCTCGCAAACCCGTCTTAATGCTCGCCCTAACGTAAGACCTTACAATTTGTCATGTTTTGTACACATTGTTCCATAATCTCTATTTTATGGCGATATCTCAAAAAAGCGAAGAAAATATGTCAGATTAAATATCATATAATTGTTGAAAAATAAGAATCGTAGCAACAATTTAGTGCTAAACAAAATAAATGCCAATAAGCGCATTTTTATTTCATTTCCATGAACTGAATTTTTTTAAGCTTACCAGCTTTGTGACAGAAAATTTGGGTATGAAAACAAAGGCGACTTGGAATTAGTTTTATTATTAAAAACTGGGAAAGTCCCACAGTAGTAATGCAAATAAAGATTAACCTTTATAATCAGTAATAAATAATGGTAATAAACAGAGGGTAATATAATGAATAAAGTGGATAATTTAAACAATAATAGTAAACACTGATGATAATGATTCATGAACATGAGTACTGTTAAGCATCGATGACAGAATGTGTGGGAAAAATTGTCACCATAAAACTTACTAGTAAAAATAAACACTAATAATAATGATAAATAGTAATTTGTCTGAAAATATCATGTGCACCCACTCAAGCTTCTCGCTAAACAAACGCTGCCGAGTCAGTTCTGTCAGTCCCGAACACTTGCTGAACGGAAAACATTGCTTATTAACTTTCCACTATTTAACTGAATTCATTCTCTCATCATGACAGAAAAGTTCACGTGTTCATAGCTGAATTCCCTTTAAATGCTGCAGATATTCGTGAACGGACAAAATCGCACGTGAGAACTGTTTCATAGGCTTGGTCTACACCGTCAATAATTATTCATACGAGCTCAGTAGCGTGCCCTTGGGGTCAGGGCATTTCCATGGCCAGTCGTAGCATCTAATTCTGACCCAGATATCCTCTTGTTCAGGTAAGGGGAATGGTTTGGAGACCTGTTAGGAAAAGGTGAATGACCAGACCGTCTGTTGATCTGATACATGTGCAAGTCTCTGGACGACTGATAGGCGTCATTCGGTGAGTCTGGCGAAGGCGTGCAAGTCAGAAAATTCATAAGTTCGCTTCTGAAACTTGGATTTAGCATCGACAAAAACGCTATGTGTAAAACGTGCTCCAGCAATTGTAGATTATTGGAGACAGCCCTGAAGACTTCATGGTTTCCATAGCATTTCTCATCAATGTGTGCGGCGAACCAAATCGAATAAATTGTGTTGGGGAAAGTGCAGACAACAAACGAACAGGTTATTCCAATAAGAGTGATGGTAAGGCGGAATTCTGTTCTCTTCTTGGTCCTGTGAGACGAAACGGGGTTACTTAGTCGGCCGATGGCAATGGCTGCCACTAAACTAGCGTTGAATATCACAAGTAAGAGGCCAGGGATCCATCGTATTATCAGCTCATGGAAGAGGAAGTAGACAGTGTGCCAGGATGTGCGGTAATTGAACCGGTAAGAGTCTAAGATAAGAAAGAGGCCAGATTCGCAATGCTCCAATTGCCTCTCGTCTTTGCACCAGATCCGTACGTTGAAGAAGTAAAATAAGTGGATGACGATGTCGGCAATAACAGTAATGACGTATCTTAGCCGGAGAATCTTCCCGTAATTTTGCTGTTTGAATTTCTGATAAAAATACACGGCTAGAAATCTGTCATATGACAGAAAGAGCAACGTATAAAAACTAATTGTCTGTGATACCTCAATCGTCGACCAGCCGAAGTGTCCGTAGTAGACCGCAGCCGCATAGGAACGTATGTCGCAGCCGTTGGTAGTAATGGCGATGGGGATGTTCATCAAACATACGATCAGGTCAGACCAGGCGAGAGCGAGGAAATACCTGGAGGTAAAAACACACGTACAAATATGTTGCTGCCATTAAGCCTAACAATTGTCTGCAATCAGATTTTTTGAGGGGATCAAATTCTGAATACTCTTGTTCTTAGAGTTAATTTAAGGTAATAGAATCATTCTAAATTGGATTAATTTAATTTTAAGTCCGTCTTCCTACTACCAAAAATGTTTCTGTTTGTTTTCATGAAACGCGCAAAAAAAAAAAAAAACTCTTGAGAACTAATGTTCCAGCTATCTGGCTAAACGAGGCTTCAAAATCTCTTTTAGGTCATTTGTAGCCTCGTTCCCTGTTCTGAATGACGATTATTATTAGCTATAAATTCTGTATGTGTAGTGTAGATATTTGATTTTAATGCAATCATAAATTCGAACTTTAGCAGCATACATATTTTCTTAAGTAAACAATGGTACCTACACAAACTGATAGGAACATATTCATATGTGTATGACTGTAGAGTAAGCATGGCTGCATGAATGTACACAGTGATAATGGAACAGAGTTGGTGCGTTAAATACTCACTTGTTTACAGGGACTGATCTCATTCTGGGCCTCATGAGCACAATTATGCAGATGATGTTGGCAACAGAGCCAATGAAAATCAGCACGGGAAAGGCAATAGTGTAGGCCCTGTGCTGAACTCCTCGCACGTATTCCCGTGGATAATCAGAGCTTGCAGTAGGTTCTGGAAGGGCACTCAAGGCTATACTTATTCCATGGTCTGTCATGTTTCTCATTCCAACCTCTCTATCCTGTGGGCTGTGGCCATCTGAGGTTAATGATGATTCTGGAACCGTGGTAGATTTGTAAGTAGTGGTGAAGTGAAAGGTTGTCAGTCTTTTCACCTCAGTTGAACCATCACGGTCATATCTGACGGTTGATGAACCAACATTGCTGTGAAACGGATGATTTTCAAATGCAGTCCGTACTGTGCTGCTTATGTCATTTCTACTCTGAACAGTGCTTGGGAAAGCTTCTTGAGTGGGCGTCAGTAGGTCGGAAGTGAACAGCGGAAGAGTACCTGTGGTCCCTTGAGAAGCTTCGCTCGTGGTAAGGTTCACCACTTTCCTGGTATCGTTTCTTGTTGTTGTGGACATAAATTTAGTCTCATTGTTTACCTTCGTGGGGTTATCAGACACATTAGGGAAGGATGCCATGGACGGTCTAACTGTTCTGAAAGAACGGTTAGTGTCATTTTTTCCTGTGATATTTAACATCTTGTTTAGGGGTGTGGGTGACGGCGACGTTAAAAACTGACTTGGAACCGAGGTTTTATGGGACACATCGCCGTTGCTGTTGTCACTTGCGATTATTAGAGGTATAATTTTGGACGCATTCTTTACATGCAAGGGGTTACCAGGAATGCTAGGGAAGGATGGTATGGTAGGCGTATACGATTTATCGACTAGCGTACCCTCTTCCGTGGGAACTCTACTGGAAACATTCTGGGGGGAAACGAATTCTGTGGTACTGCGCTCTTCAGCACCATCGTATGTCAAAGGGGATTCAGACATCAAGTTAGCTGTTGTGTGATGACTAGAGCCAAGACTTCTGCCTGAAATAAGAAAGGCTGGCTCAGTTATCTTGGTCTCATTCTTCATCGAAGAATGCGCGTAAGTGATGCAATAGATTGCAGATAAAAAGATAGTCTTCCATTGTAACTTCAAGGCAGTGTTCATTACTGCCCGGATTTTCCTCATACGAACTCCCAGAATGCTTGCAGTCGTTTTGTTTCGCTCCTTCCCATTTGTGAGAATTTCTCAGCTGACGTACACGGGCGCCGTTCGAGAGACTGCCTTCTCTTCAAATCCGAGACATTGTCTGCAAAAAAGAATGAAAGTAAGAGGTTTGTGACAACTTCAGCAAACGGTTACTTAAGAATTTATTATAATGGCTTGACTCATCAATGCTTTAATCTTAGGAAACTGAAATACATTGGCAGAATAAGCTCCAGCGCGAAAATGGTGTCTCCCTCTGGTCAAATAATTGCAGTTTCCATTTAAAGCAAATTGAAGAGAAATTCCAGAGTAAATGTACGTTTCTCAGATGTTTCTGTTCTGCATTCTTCATCAGTATGCTCAAAACTTCTTATACTTAACTCTTACTTCAGTGTAGCCGATGAAACTGAGTTATGATGGCCGTGGCCCTATCGCATGGATTCTTATTCATTGTCAGTTTGACTGGCTTATTAAATCGACCTTGGAGGCGCTTCAGTAATTTGGCTGATCATCGAAGAGGCAGTTATGAGCTGCCAAGTATTGTGGTTGCATATTTATGTCAGGGGACTTCCTCCTGTTGCGTCTGAATGCTAAACATTATTTCTTTGTAATATCTATTATAATTCATTTATTGCGTGATCTGCCATATTAAGGTGTTCATCAAATAATATCGTAGTTTGTACACTCTCCTTTATTCCTTATATTTCCATACTGCCGATTGTCAGTGCTTCGATATGAAGGTTTCATTTTTGCGCCCAGGAATATTTGGTCTGTTTTTAACTCCCATAGTTTTGGAGGCAATAACACAGCGTCGTTTGTAACCAAGTGGAACTTCGCATCGTCTGCAGAATACTTAGGTCCCGGGACACTGCACTGGCAGTTTTTGATGCAGTTTTGTAGTGACCCCAATGGTTTTCGGGGGTCGTTATCTAGGACTAATATTTCTTGGGGTCATTTATCTTTGTGATATTTACAGTCTTTTGTTTATGTTTGATATTTACAGTCTTTTATGTTTGATATATACAGTCTTTTGTTTGTTTTTACGGTAATCCCCAATGGGGTTCACTACCTAGGAAAGATCCGATTTGCATTTTCACTTCACATTTTAAACGATTAACAAGTCCAAGTAACTCGTGAAGCATTTCAGTGCATCATCCAAAACCTAAGTCTAAATCTTGTATGGTAAACTTTTGTTTTGAATACTGCATTAAGGATCAAGAATATTTACCATTATCCATGCAGTTTCAGGATATTGTTCATGTCAGCACAATACTGTCCCTGTGATGTTATTTTTGCCCTTCAGAAGACTGCTTGTTAGTTGAGATGGTAAAGCCATTTTAAGTTGGTCTAGTAGTTACTGCTGCACGGTGCACTTCTGTTCCAATAATTTCCAGTGGAACAAACAGGTTAGGTGCTGGCTATGCAATCCTAGAGATAGTTCATCTCTCAAACTTTTAGGCCCACAAGATTTCTCTAGGTTCATCTTTTGTGTGTATAACACAACTTCATGGCAGTTTCCGTGGTTGAAATGTCTGGCACAGGAAGTTAGCCAACTTCATAATATGCTATTCATTTTATAGATCGTCGATAAACTTCTTCATGTTTGTAGTTACTTGTGATGTCTATCTGCTGTGATACTTACCAAAGTATTTCAGACTCTGCCATTCCCCAGTCTTAAACTTGGTTTGTATGGGTGTGTATGTGCGTGTGTGTGTGTAAGTACAACTAAACATATCCTGGTACAACGCAATTATAAAGGTGTCCAAGAGTACGATTAATAGTTATTTGTGAAAATTTCATGTGTTTTATTGCGTTTTGAGAAAAGCGATGTAAAGGAAAGAAAGATATTTTGGTTTACTCCCCTTATATCTCACCTGATATTAACAGATTCACTATCCCTGTCAGCCTCGTTGGACATTAGCGGAGATGAGTTTTTGGTTACCCAGAATGAAATAACCATATATGCACGAAATTTATATGTGCACAGTGGTTTTACATCTACGTCCACAGTGAAATAAAACGTGTGAAATGCTCACTTTTTTTTTAAGCGATAGATCTAAAATTGTCCCAATAATTGGTTTCAATGTGCATCGTAATGAGTTGATTGACGGTATTAAAAAAAAAACTGTAAATCACGTCCAGAAGGAATAAGACTCATTTTTGCATATTATGGGAGGCAAAATGGTTGTTTCATCCTGGTAAAAGGTGACGCAATTTGCATATTTTAGGACAAACAGTTACAAGAAAATGCGCTCTCAAAGCGAACATTATTTCCTCGTACTATACCAAAGTCTGGATGCCCACTGAAAAAGAAATTAGGTCTACACATGATTTCACTCTGAGAGAGAGAGAGAGAGAGAGAGAATTTTAAATAAATACTCTTACTCTGTAGAGGAGAGATGAAAAATTGGGGGCCGAGGTGTTTATCCACTTATTCAAATCCACAAATTCTCAGATGAAGAACTCGCTTAGGTGGCAAAGGAACTGCTGTCACTAGCGACAAAAACTTCGCACTGGATGAATTTTGGGTTACACTGCGATACCAGTAGCCAGCCATCAAAAACATCCGGCGGATGATAAAGGATTACTGGCAGTCACGTGACGTGCGGTAGGACTAAGGGCGTGAATTCTACGAAAGTTTAAAAGGAAGCGGATGCTGTCTTCGAAAGAATTTCGATAAGATATCGTTCACTTACTATCAAAATGGCACCGCCAAGAACAAGGAGGCTTTTTGCTCTTCCTTCACTTTTGTATATTTGCATCTGACCTTTTCACTAATTTAGTCAAAGAGTCATCAAGTTCAAAGCAACAACTGCTTAGATTTCTAGTGTGGATCCGAATCCGGATGTGAGCGTGATATATACATACATATATATATATATATATATATATATATATATATATATATATATATATATATATATATATATATATATATATATATATAATCACTGTTTGTATTGTTAATACCACTGCTGGACAATTTAAAAATACAGATTCTTGCTACAGTTGAAAATGTGGAAAAAGCGTCCCTACCTAACCAAAGGTTCCACCCCTGGAACTTAGGCGCTTAATCGCCCGCCCACCGGTTACAGAATCACCGTGAACACCCAGCCCCGTACCCCGCGCTTTCGAGCTCAACCCATCAATGTAAATGATGCATAAAAATTTGTTTTACGATGCTAATCACATCTTAGTAATCGCAAAAGGAAATGTAAAAAAAAAAATTTTTTGGATAATTATGCTAATCGGTAAGGTGGAAGTTTGCCATACCGTATTTATTGCCCTTTCAGTTGACAAACGTACTTGAATGCCGAGACGGCCAATGCTAATTAATATGTATATGTTGCTTAAGAAAACTTGATTATCTTAAAAACTAGAGAATTAAATAACATTCCCCTGCTCATTTCAGTCCATGGCATTTCATCGTGGTCAGTATTAAGTATCAGATTTTTGCGCCGTTTGAGAAAATTTTCCTTAAAATACTGTCGAGTAAAACGATATTCAGGTTGTATACCTCATCCACACTGTTGCTCTTAAGGGGGACCAACAGTTCCGTTTAACGAAATGAGTATTCCATTTCTCAAACATAAAAATAGCTTTGACACGAAGTCTTTAATTGCATATAGGGTTTGGTGTCAATAAGACCGTTTTCTTTGAAATCGCGATCTTTTGGCATTTAACAAAAAAATAACAAAGAACCCATTGATACTATTAGTACAAAAATATCTCTGCTGAATAACCAGGACACACAATGGTTCCTCGTTATGATTTATTTCTGTATGCATTTATTTATATTTGTGCCTGTTTCTGTATTTGAACTGTTTGGAATACTGGGAGTTAGTTGCGTGACAAAAAGACCCAGAGCGCAAGAAACTTGCTAAATGAGGAAGCGTTTGAGTTAGGAAGCACATGAGAAAGTTTACGTCTTCAGTGCTGACCTTCATATTCTAGGTGTCTGAATGACTGATTTTGTTCCATGGCTTAACTCCGGTGAAAGAGGAAAGCCCGCGTTGGCGATGCTAATTCAGTTAAGACAGCGATCGTCGCTGTTATCCAATCGCTAGACTGATCCAGATTAGCGATAGAATTAAATTTTGTCGATTGATGTAGAGTTCATGGCGCTGAGAAATAGGTTCCTTCTGCGTTTTACGGAGTCAAAACAAAATAGCGAAATGGTCATTGGTTATAGACGTAAATAGACCACACAAAAATAAGTAAATTGATCAATCAACAAATAAAACCCGGACTTACATAGCACGGGTGCTTGGCTCTTGGTTTATCACTATCTTGGAATCCATCTTCCCGTTTTCCCAGTCATGGAAGAAAGAAAACGGCTTGACCTAATAACAACAGGTAAACGATCAAAATTATGCAAGAGCAATAATTAAGATATACAAACTCATAAAAGAATACATGGACGACTCCGAGATGAGGAAAAAATTCGCTGAGGGATGTCGGAGAACAGACGATTCTGACTGACTTCCTTTAATATTGAAAGTTCAGGCAAAAAACAGAATCTTACTTTCGCGTCACAATGGTTAAGATAGTTCATGATTTAAGCCATAAGACGAGTCACTAAGAAATTTGATCGGGCATAAACCATATTCAGTTCTTTATTGAGTTCCTGAGGGAGTGAGATCTGGAACAGCCTGCGTCATAAATCGTGAGATGTGTTCACTGAACACTTTTGATCAAGACAGCCAGTGTTTCAAGTCATCAGACTAATTTCTCTGCATTTGTAAGATGGGAAATCCTTGAGTAATTAGAGCAGTTTCTAAAAGCGTCGACGACTATCAACCAGGGCAGATAAGAACGAGAAAAAATGTCTATAGGAAATGCGACGATTTCTAGGAACGAACGATTGCAAGAGACTAAGTTATGGCAGAGGCTTGCAAGAGTGAATATAGACAGAATTTTTGGCCAGGTCACAAGATTTAGGTAAACGGAAGTAAAGTCCTCAACCTATTGCTATTGGAAGTTTGAAGTTCAGCTGCATTACGTCTGGTGTTCATGCATTTTGTGAAAAGTTTGATGTGGAGGTAGGGAAATCCTGCAAAAGGGTTTCGTTGGATGGCTCAAAATCTCTAGGGAGTATAAGGATGAAATAACTGTTCCCCGTATTGTTTTGCAGGATCAGTTAATGTCTTCACTGTTATTAATTTTCAGATTTCATCCACACAGCCTGAGATAACGGTAGCTTGGATTTAAAAATCAACTAAAGCTAATATTTTAAGAGATGATTTGTGATTATCTCAGCCCTTCACTAGACAATATCTTGATTCTAAGAAAATAAATTTCCCAAAAACTAAGATTTTTGTGATAAATCAGACTTTGTATTACGAATACTTTGCGGCATGTTTGACAGATGGACCTCTAAATAAATCACCTAACCATGGGATAGGAAGCAGAATCGTCTTGTATTTTTTATTATCTAATAAGTAAGATATCTATAACAGGACCATGTCAAGATTAGCGAAACCACTCGCAGCAGGATTCGCTATTCTTTACAAGAAGATTATTGGGTTCGTTATTCTCTCCATGGGAATAATCGAGTTCGCTGTTCTAGACATGAACACTTCGGTACCAGACATTTGATCCCCCAAGGGCTAGTACTAAACAAGGCCTAAGTAATGCCCGTATAATTATTTCAGTGGTATGATTATTTTGCTTGGTTACGATCAAATGTGAAATGGAAACCTTTGGCGTCTTCACAAACAGAAACATACACACAGTTTGATAAAAGATTCGTTGGAACATTATGAGTACATGATTAGAATTATCAATGCATTAGTGGTGATTTACATACGTTAAGACAACAATGCTTAGGGAGAAAAACGGAAATATTGTATGGTTGAAATCGCGTTCTGTAGAGAAAGAAAACGAGACGCTCCTGTTTTGTCCTGTCGACTCCGATGATGACGATCGACGAACACACGAACACCACGTGTTTGGAAGAGACAGCGTCGGGGCTCTTACAATTTCATCTTCATTCGATCTAGAAACATATTACCGTAGGCATATTCTAAATTTTCTTGTATGTACGAGAAGAAGAAAATAGCCTACCATTAAAGCCAGCATAACAAGTGGATATAGGTAGATAGAATATGGAAACACCAAAGAAAAGTTCAAAACCAGGAATATAAGTAAATAAAAAAAAAGTGGGTCCGGAAAAACCAAGATCTAACATAAAAATAAATTAAGCAGATTCCAATATAGTGGACCTCTCTTTCTCTCCTAACAGATGATTCATAGTGCAACTGCTTTGAGGTTTTCCTCCTGCCACACCTTTCAAACCTTTTACTGCCAATTTCCGTTTCAGGGCAGAATGACCTCATAGGTCCCAGTGCCTGGCCTTTAGCTTAAATTTTATATTCAATTCAATATAGTGGACTAGAGGAAGGTCTAATTCTACAGGAAGGTAAAGAAGTCTACTGTAGACCACCTGTTAACCCTTTAAATGCCCAGTTGACTACAATCAAGGCTCTTCAGAAATTTCAGGTGTGATTTAGGTAGACTGATTAGATAAAGAATGTAGAAAGCTGATTTATTTGTTAAAGAATTATTGTCTGTAATTGGCACTACTTTCAATGATTGGTCTTGAACTCAGACAAAACTTTAAAATTTGTTCTGTAGCAGAGATAAATTGGCCCCTGGGCTTTGGGAGTGGCTAGACAAGCCAGATCTTTTGTCAGAAACAAACTCCCTACAAACAAATGAAGTCAGCGACATATGCAAAGTGCTAAAACATGGAACAAAAAGAACCAAACAACGAACATTTTAGTGGACATTCAGAGGTGACCATCGAGAAACAAAGAATAAAAAAAACTAATGAAGAAAACATCAGAGGTGCCGTTACAAAGGCTGAAGAATTTAGTAGTTACATTCCAACGCAGGAACAACAACAACAACTTGATTTGAATTACGGGACCGTAAACTGCCCTTTTAAATTGTAAATTGTAAGTTAATACCGGCCATGTTTGTCCGATTTATTGACTAATACAATCATGAATTGTTTCTTGTTTTATATAAAATGTAACCCAATAAAGTTATACTTTATTAAACTGAACAAAGAGAGTTTACCGTACAGCAGGACCAACCGAGAGGGGCCACTTTTGAAAAAAAAAATTCATGAGGGCCACCTTTGTGTATATATGTATGTGTGTATGGTATCTAAAAGAAAGGAATATATGTTTTTACTTCCTTTTTTCCCAGCGGGCCACTTTCAAAATCAAAGGGGGCCACTTTTGGCCCACGGGGGGTTGGACGGCCCAGCCTTAGCGTAGCTTAGGGTAACATTTAAGGTAATATGCCACTATTATATTTTAAATTCCTTTTTAAATGAATGAGCCATATATTTTCCAGTTAAATATTTCTAATATTTTCCAGTTATATATTTCTAATATTTTGCCCGTTAAATATTTCTGAGTATTAGCTCCGCACGGACTTTATGGAACGGTTCCGCGAATGCGCGAGGCACCAGGGAGCCGTTTGTTCAAGAAGGGATTGGTTAAAGAAATCTATTATGAAAGGAACCATACTGACCTAAAACACCCTAACCTAACCTAGTAGGCTTTGTTACTTAGGCAGGGGGGCTCCCCCCCAGTGAAGGAAACTCCTTTTTACCAAAAAGCTCCCCTATAACACTTCACATGCCCGATAGCATTCCAGGATGGCCAGCAACAACTTCTGAGGTTAATTACAGGTTAAATAATGCTAAATTCTTGATAAGCAACCAAAATACAACAGGTTAATTTCCAGGGTAACACCTGACGTGGACCTAACACTTAGTTCTACCAGATATATAACTTTAAACCATAATCTAATTGCTCTGGAGTTGCAAATATGATTTTCGTCAGGGAAATAATGGGCTACTGAAGCCGGAACCTCGAGGCTAACATCTTATAATTATGCGGGACTCTGGTGAATTTTTATTATTAATACCACGGCCACTATTATGTGATCTGTGTTGGGGTTAGTGCGCTACCTACCCCATTGAAATGTATGTTAAAATATGAACAAAAGATGGTTAAATTTCCGGTAGAACTAAGAAAGAGCTCCACGTGGGGTATTACTTTGGAAATTGATTTTTCCTATATTATTTTGGTTGCTTATCAAGAATTTACCGTTATTTTTTGTCGGTTGACTGTAATTAACCTATAATTAACCTCAGAAGTTGTATGCTGGCCATCCTGGCATGCTATCACGCATGCACAGTGTTATAGGGGATCTTTTGGTAAAAAGTGGAGTTCTGCCCCAAGCTACTGTAACACAGCCTGCTAGGTTAGGTTAGGTTAAGGTACGTTAGGTTACTACAGTTCCTTTTATAATAGGTTTCCTTAGCCAATCCCTTCTTAAACATACGGCTCCCCAATGACTCTCGTATTCGCGGAATCGTTCCATACAGTGCTTGCGGAGCTATTACTTAGAAATACCAATTTGAGATAGACTTTAGTAGCCTTTTTTTTTTTTTTTATCATAGGACCTTAGGCATATTGAAGAGAGGTAGGACCACAGCGTGTAACTCCAACATTGAGCTTTAGGATTAGCCTAAACGCCAAACGAGTGAAATGCAAGGATGTAATTAACCTAACCTAACTTAGGGCTCCTGGTCCTTACCTTTGGAGGGGGGTCCTCTGTCATAATGGCTCCTCCATCTAACTTAATCTAGGGCATTGTAAATTGAGATGAGATATTAGGGTTGCACCTAACTCAGCCATACTTAACATAACGTAACTAAGGATAGTGTGCCATGGCCTAGAGTACCCCCTCCGGTAACCTAACCTATAGCCCTGTAAATTAAATAGGGTTCAAGCCTAAACCAATCATACTTAACCTAACTTCGTCTTGGATGCTGGTCCCTACCTGGTCTGTGCACCCCTGTAGGACACCCCCCCCCTCTATTAGCCTATTAGTGTGTGGTGTATCTTTGTGTTCAATAAAACCTTATCCTTATTGGAACAAATATAAAATGTTGAAAATAACTTGTATTTTTCCTAGGTATTCAAACCAAAGCCTTTTATCTCAATTTCACCTCAACTGCGCTTGGAGATGTTACGTGAGCGAAGGATATTTCTCACCCCCCCCATAACTGCCAGTTAACTACCTTGTTACCAAGTTCATCACCTGTTTTCCATCTTGTGTTGAAGGATATTCCTGTTGAAAACATTCTGGTTTGTATACTTAGAAAAAACACAATCACTTTCAAAATTTGTTTTGCAGTATTTGGTAATTTGGAAGTAGCATAAATAACGTTATTTTTCTACACAGGTTTAGTGTTATCAAAATGACTTCAAGTGAAGAAAGCGAAGCTCATGTTCCTGCAGACCTGGAGTGTGTTGTCATGAGAATAAAGGCCCAAGAGAAGATGGTGTTATCTATGACGCTGAATCATATTAAGGAACTGAAGAACTTGACACTTGAGCTGAAGGCCAAAAAGATATATGGTAATATGTTTGATGCATTCTTAATGATTGTTTTCATGATTGTAATAGGGTTGTAAATAAATGAAAAATTAAATATGTTCATACAATCAACAAATTTAAATTTGTTCAATAAACTTACCACTTCCTTGCTTACCTTTACACTTCGGCTCAAAAGGGGTGACCACATGTAGTAGTGTATCTGAGATCTTCAGTTTGAGCAGGGGCACGTCATCTCCCATGTTTTTATTCAGAATTTGACTCTGGTCTTCATGAATATAGTTATGTCTGTAAATGAGTTGCATGTTTTCCGAAGTGCTGTAATAGTGTCTGTTTATTTTGTCACAATGACATTAATTATACTTGCTTTGACACTAAAAACCCATCACTTTATGACTGTATTCAGGTGCGGCATCTCCCTTGCCAGTCATGCTGAAAAATGGCAAAGTACCCAGCGGATGAGGAAGCACATTTCTAGGCTTTATTTGTGATAGGAGACTTCAGGTCCCTCATCTGAAATACCGTACATTAAAACTTGAGTGACTGGAAGCGTTAGTTATCCTGAAAGTTTTATCTCACACTAATTGTTGAATTTATCGCACACTAATTGTTGAACTGATAGACATACAGTACTAAAACTCAATTAAGCTTTCATATATTTGTTGGCTATACCTAACAGGTTAAAATATTAGCTCATCCATACTGGTATGTGTCTTGCAACTGGAGTTTTTTAGTTGTCTTGATGCTGGAGAGATACATGTCTTTTTATGATCTCTCATTGACCAGTTTCCTGGTCAGTGCATAACATTTCTCCAGTTTTTCAGTTTTAGAATTACTGTGGTTTTGCTCTTTTACATTTCCCGTCATGCCCGCATTGAAGTTACTTCTTGTATAATTGTGTAGGTATTTTGCTAGGGTTAAAAGTGACAAAGCTGAGGAGATGAGATACTTGTTCTGGAGCATACATCAGATTGTGTCACTGCAACATTCATTTTGCAGATGGTTCTAAATCCAGTGCTTTTGTTGTATGGGTTTTTTGTGAATGTTTTATCGTAGAATTTGTTGCCTCAAATTTTTACATCTTAGATACATGGTGTTTTAACAGCATTAGAACACACTGCAACCCTCCCAAAATATAGATTCACAATCTTTTGTGACTTAGAAGTACTTTGCACTCTGTGGAAATTTTCACTGCATACCATCCATTGGCGTTGAAAATTTTGCAGTGGTAGTTTCTGCGCCATTGCCAAGGAAGGAAAATTTCATTTTGTTGGGTACCAGCCCATGTAAACATTTATGGAAATGAAAGCCCAGATCAGCAAGCAAATGTGGTTCCACAGTGCTGTTTCCAATTAGGATTTTTTCCTGCATTTCAGAATCAATTCAAATTTTGTTGCAGGGAACAATGGCATGCCATCTTTGCATTGGCTATACATAGTTTACTGGTAGTTGTTCTCAAGACTTTTTTCTTTTATACAGGATTCATTATTTGGAGAAGTGAAATGAACTTTCATTCAGTTTTGTTCCCGAGTTTGTGGTGAAATCCCTGAGTGAACTGACAAGTTCACTCCTGAGTTGTGAAAGCTCCCTGATTCCATGTTTCTGAGACTACATTGAAGGAAACTAAAATAAAATCCTTTTGTGTCTAGTGAGAGTGGTGATGCATTACTTGAACAGGATCCTACACCATGAACTACTGACATCCCCACCCCCCACCCTGTCTCGACATACACGCTCATCACACAGATCTGTTACTTCTTTGTTAACAAGTTTCATTAACTTTAACCAACTTTTGTGTGGAGAGTACTACTACATAAATCTTAGGTTTGTACATCCATGAAAAATGAAATTTACTTTGAGAGCTTTTCTAATTTTGAGACAGCATATCTCGCACATCGTAGTTCACTACTGTGCTGCCAGACATGCGTCTTGAATGCACAGATGTTTGGATTGAGGTTATATTAAGTGAAGAGCTTAAGCAGAAATGTACCAAGCTTCTTTTTTTTAGCTATGAACCTAGTGGTCATTTGTTATCTGAGAACATCCAGCTTTAATAATTATGATAATCTTTAATTAAAGAAACTGTAATGATAATACAGTGATAATTATGATAATGTTGTAGTCCCAGAGCAACTTCGCCTGCTCGTTTGCCACGACACTCACAGTTTGGTGTTTATGCTACTTGTTGCTGAATGCTGACTGTTATTTTTTGCACAGACTACAAACCACCAGTGTGTATAGTCTGCGATAGGCAAAAAAAATTAACATTATAATGTTTTTGAGTCAATAATAGTACTATGTTTATTATCAAATTAATGGGGTTAGGATAAGAACTGGCTGTTAGCCTTTAGTTTATTGGTAAACAGTGGCAAAACTGTCTATCACATACTTCAACATTTCTAGTAAGTTCTAGAGACTATTTCTAAGCCATGTTTTGGGAAGTGGTTATAACATTCTGCTGAATACAGTAATTTTGTTTTTGAAAATAAGTCTTTAGGGTTGTCAAGGAATATTTAAAAATTCTTATTCATTTTAAAGTATATTTTGGGCATAAGAAGCTTGTATGTGATATTTGACTCTTTTTTTATCATACTTTCAGCTACTAAAGAAGCTGATGCATTGCACAGTGGTGGAAACTCTGAGGACATTCAATCTCCTGATCAGAAGGCTCACATCACTGCCGAAATCTTTGAGCTGAATAGGAGTAGCTTGTGCCACAAAGAGGTACGAAGCGCTTTTCAAAAGGCAGGATTCAACATACAGGTAAGGGTAATTTCTATAATGTTCTTTCTCTAAAGGTTACAAGTTGTTATTGGCATTGTCTTCAGTGCTGTGCAATGCAAAAGGGCCTTTGTGGAATTCCACCTCTCATATCTTTGACAATCTTCATCCTCCAAAAGTCTTGCCTTATAGTTTCCTCCCAGTTAGAGCTGGATCTTCCAGGGAGGAGCCCAGATGACACTGTTGTATACCAGACCTGGAGTGGTGCAGCCATTCTAATTACCAATTAGTACATGAATGAAAAAAATTTTTGTACAGATTTAATTTATCCGATTCACCATACTCCTGCACATCTTTTGTCCTAAGAACTGGATTGCTACACACCAAATGTGATATAGTACAGCTTAAACATAGCATTTTATTAACCTCTCCTAATGTACAAAAAAATAACGTATATCAATGGTTGATAACACCACACCTCGAGTGGTCCAGACACAAGTGATTGACAATTATGAAAGACTAGGTTGGAGTAATTTTGCTTTTTGTAAACTTGTCTGTGATCAGAAATATATATTTAAAAACTCAAATATTGTGCACTCACAGTATCTTTAAATAAAGTATTCCAACTTGTATAAACTTCCTTTAATTTTTGCTTGCTTTTGAACAAAAAGAAATAAAGCAACTTCTGGGAAAGAGAGAGATATTAGTAAAAGCTAAGTTAGGGCGATTTATGAAGATTAATTCGCTGAATCACAGACTGAATGAGAATCATGAAATTTCAGGTGCAAGATGTGATTCATGACAGGATTCGTCAGTTAGATGGAAGTGCTGATCCTGAGAGCACTCCTCAAATTAGGTATGTACAGTATAGTATAAGAGTTATGAATATGGATATTGATATGAATATGAAAATAGTATGTGTAGACTTTTAAAAAATGTTGAAAAGAATGAAAACTAGTCACTAAAATTTCAAATTTTTAAAAAGTTGATGACATGATTTTTATAGCTTTTTTTTTTTTACATCATAGAGAAGTAGTAATATCAAGTAATATATGAATTTTTACTGTTTTGGTCCAGAAAATAATTCAACTGCTACATGTACTTTAGTTGGTCCAAGACCTACCTAGTATGAGAAGGTTAATTGTGTTTGATAATTGATTTTAATCATTATAACAACATATTAATGATATTGGGTATTTCATGCAACCTTTTTGTAGCAAGTGGTAATTGTAATTCTCAGTATTATCAGAGTTTTTTTGAATTACACCAGAATTTACCTTACCATCTGTAAGCATGTCTTAAGTGCATTTACAGTAGATGCAATGCAATTTCACAATTTTATTTCAGATTACCATGCCAAAATGTACTGCATGTGGCAAGAGATGAAATTTTTTTAGTTATAATAATTGAATATTTACTTTTATTTGGTATAGGTCTAAATTAAGAGCCTAATTTAAAAATACCAATAAGAGTGTCATTGTTAATGATATCTAGATTGTTTGTTGTTGGATGTTCATGATAATCATCTTCAAAGCTAGTAATGTTTAAGTGTTTAGTAATTTTTTAATATGTTTTTTAAAGGGAAAATAGACATTAATTTAGGCTGTGAAATGATTAATGGGTAGTATTTAGAGCATCAATGAATTTATTATAAAGATCTACAGTTATGTAAGATTTATGTTATATTTTCCACTTCTAAATTCATTTTGATTATATTTATATATTTTAAGCAGATCTGTTACTAAATCCTTCAAGAGACTCTAGTTAAACTGCATTTAGGTTTGGTTTAGTGTAATCCCAAAATTTTACCGTTAACAAATCATGCAAACTCATTTTTAATAAGGGCACTATCCACGAGCATGAATCCGGCGTATTCCTTTGGTATATCACATAAAAAAAAAAAATGTTTAAAACATGTTGTTACTAAAATGCACTAAAAAGTAAAAAATAATTTTTTGAGACACCAGAATTTTTTACAGTTAATCATGTTTACAAAAATAAAAGCGTGTGCACAAACATGGAAGGAAATGCTACAAGAAAAGAAATATATATTTTTTATTTCTTGTGGTATTTCCTTCCATGCTTGATGCCCACACTTTTATTTTTCCAGACATGATTAATTGTAACAAAGTCCTGGTGTGTCTCAAAAAATTATTTTTTACTTTTTAGAGCATTTTAATGAAAATGTTTAAAATTTTTATATATATAGCTTTTTATTTTATACTTTTTAGTTTTGACAGAAATTGTAACCAATTTATGATTGTAGCAAACGAAATTGAAAGTGAAATCCTGTCAAGCTAAAGAAGGTTTGAAAAAATCTGTAGAGTTATTAACTTATTGAACGTGAAATCCCGTCGAGTCAAAGAAGGTATGAAAAATCTGAAGATTTTCATAGAAGTCCTGAGATACTGGGAGGGGTTACTGTAGGGACACTAGAGGTCACTGCTGACCTACTGATCATGTAAGGTTGTATTGTCACCGGGATTGAGTAAACATGCAAAATTTTAAGTATCGGACAAAGGGGGCAGGTCGAAAATTGAGTTGCAAGTTTTGACCCAAACAAATGCAGAAGTCAAGTTAAATAAAAGCACGTAAAAAGTTATTATGCTCTTGAACCCTTGTTAAGTTTTAGAACTCTTTACTAGAAACCTCGTGTGTATATATTGCAAGTAAGCACAGCTATGGTACCCTACCTTAGTTTTGACCTCTTCAGGAATTATCTTTATACTTTTGACATCTGTCTCTTCATTAATGTAGTATTCAGTCAGTGTGAAATTGGATTTTTATTTTGTGGAATATATCTCAACTTTTATTGCCAAACTTACCGTATTTGACGCCGTATAAGACGCACTTTTTTAATAAAAAAATGGCCTAAAAAATCCCCCTGCGTCCTATGTACATAATGTAGTCTCAAAATTTAAGAATTTTGGCCGAAATTATACATGAAACGTCACGTAGATGTTGTAGCCTAGCCTAACATTCGGTGTTATCCTAATAACCTATTAAAAACCAAAGTTTATTATAATTATTTATCATTATCACACTTACCATCACCGCAATTACTACTGCTAGTATTATAATTAATATCTACGTTGTTATTATCGATATTTTCATTAAAATGTGTTAATATCATTATCGTCGTCTACAACACATTGCCGCATTCCACATTTACAGACTTACAGTACGTGTGCTGCCACCTATTGGTGATTATCTCGAGAGCTTTACGGATAACAAGGCTGAAACGTAGTAAATTCCAGAGCTTGATTGCATACTTTTATAATATATAATGGATATATATAACATATATTACTGTAGGTAACATCATTATTAATGTTTTTGTTGATTCTGCCGGTAAGAAACAATGTTTACAAATGAATGTGTTGCAATCTATTGGTAAACCTATGAGGTAGCTTTCAGCAGCAGACGAAACATTCGATCGTAGTAAATGGCTGATTGTATAATACATATTTTGATAAATATAAATATGGTAAATAACTTCTTTATTAATGTTTTTGTTGATTCTGTTGGTAGGAAACAATATGCACATGATAACCTAATACTACAGTTTTTACTTACCAAAATCATATGAGCATAGGCTAGGAAACCTTATTTTTTTTTCCCTCAATGTCCTGCTGAAATTGGGGTGCGTCCTATGCAGACATACGTCTTATAAGCCATCAAATACGGTACCTATATGTGAATTGGTTATTGGCCTCCTGATCCTAAACATTGCACTCGTCTGTTAGAAAAATTATTTCAGTGAATGAGATGGAGGTTCTCCCTTCTCCAAGTTAATCTATCCTTGCTCAGTAACTCCTAAAATTGTCAGACATTGCTATAACTCTACCACTAGTTTATGCAAATTTTGGTCATTCATTCTGCTTTATCAACCTCATGCAGACTGAATTAAAAGTGTGTATATTAGGAACCTAATTTACTCACAACCTTTGTGCAATGATTGAGATTTAAGAGCATTGTTTGCTACCTATTAACGCTGTATATTACTATAAAATCACCCGAATGGAAGTTTATAGGTTTGTTTGGTCGTGTGAATTGTTTTTAATCAGAATGCCAACTATATTTATGGTGTGAAAATTAAAATGTTAAATTTTTTTTACTTTATTCATGTACTGTAGAACCTTTATATATTTCCAGAGACATTTTGACCCACATTGGCAACAATACTTTTGTATCAAAGAATTTAGTGAGTACTATTGAGGAAAAAGAAAAATTGGATACTGAAATTTTACAGTTGAGGCTGAAAGCTCTTACTTTAATCAAAAGTATAAAGAAGAAATGGCTAGACCTCAAGGACACTGACATTACTGTTCAAGAGGAGGACGCAGAAGCAGTAGGGTAAGTTTTTTTTTTTTTTTTTTGAGAAAGTAGTACTGCAATATTGAATTATTACATATTAATTAGCATTCATTTGTTTTTACAAATTACAGCCATCTCTTTAACATAAGGCAAATTCCCTTAGTCACAGTTATCAGACCCTTAAAGCTTTTACAAAATAAGTTAGATGAACTTAAGTTGGTTGACTGCCCAGAAAGGGTAAGGACCCTGTTCCCATTTGTAATCTTTCACCGGTTCTGGAGCATTATGTAAATTGCTTACCATGTAGGTCTTCTTCAGTTAATCTCTGCATTAACTCATATTCATGTTGCTCTTCATACCCCTTGATGTCTGTCTTGAATGACTTTATCTTGTATTGGCAAGGTTATTTTCAAACATCTTTTGGCTAGGTTATTTTCAAACATCTTTTGGCTAAGTTATTTTCAAACTTTTTTTTATTAATGTAATTTGATTTTTATTCCTGCTTACATTTTTGGCATGTAGCTACCATTTCTTTGGCTGTAGCCTATTACTTGCGCAGGTATCTGAATCATCATCATCATTAATGATTTTGTATTCATTTTTTCTTTATGGGGTGACAAGAGAAGTTAGTTTTTTCCACATTTGTCTGTTGCACCTCTGCCTAAATTTCTGTCTGCTTTAAGGCTTTCTCTGTGCCCCTTGTCTCCGTGATTTCCTTGGCCTTCTGATCTTAGAATGGCCTATTTTTCTTTATAGTAGTAGATTAGAAATATCACAGTAAAATGAAAGATTCAATCATGGAATTAGTGCATCTTCTGTATATCCAGCAATACCTCTATGAGGAAAATATTTATAAATATAATCCATGACAGTATTGTAATTAATACAGTGATTTTGTGTAAAATGTATATTTTTCAGTCTGTGTATATGTGCTTATGTATGCAAACATTAAGTCAAAGTATTCTGCTCACTCACTTAACTGTGCATTTGCGCTCTCTCAATTATTTTTATAGATAATAACTCAACAAATGACAAATTCTTTGTGAAAAAATTATTTTGAGAGGTAAGCAACTGCAAAGTAAGTTCATAGTTTATCTTGATGTGATGCATTTTGTTAGGCTGTACTGTATATTAATTGTACAGTATATATTTTTAGGAGCAATTCATTTTGCAGATATATCTCTGAAACTTAATAAATTAATCATTTACATTCAATAACAATTATAAAAATACCAGTCAGTATAGGCTAATTACTTTATGTGGAATCGCTGTACAGTACATAAGTTATGCGAGTTGGCTCCAGGGTATCTTCCTTATTTATCTGAAGGGGCTGATTATCTGCTAAAAGAATTTACAGTAAGAGATCTATAAGGAGGTGGATAATTGTAAAGAGAGTGACATTCTCTACATAGCAACCAGCTTGAATGTTAGTTGTAGGCACTTAGTATCCATCAGAAGTACTCTTTACAGTATGAATACTGAGTTCAGGATATTTAAATATCTACTGGTTTTGACAATTCAGAATCACTTCAGTGGTTAAGGAGGACTGAAGCTCAGGGGAAGTGCAAGGTATTTTTGTTTTGCCAGAATATGCCCTACCCAGACAATTGGGGTGTGGCTGATATGCTGTAAAGTATGTAGGTTTCATTGTTAGAATATATTGCTCTGCTCTTTTGTATCATATATTTATCTACAGCAATCACATGAAGGTATCTCACACTGTTCTTTCAAATGTTGCTGGATTAGAGGACTTTTCTGCTTTGCAATACAAACTGGTTGATATAGAAACGTGTACAGCTTAACCCCCAGGGAATGCATACTGCACCCCACCGGGGCAGAATAGCTAAAAAATGCGAATACTTAAAACCCCTCTAAAAACACTTAGAACTGCCCAGTTTGATAGTTTAAACACAAGAAAAACCCTGTAAAAATGCTTATACCCGAGTATTTTAATAGTTTTATCACAAAAAGTGCATTTATTCATGAAAATTATATGAAAATACAGTAATTTGTGAATATTTCTCAGAGAAAAATACCACGAATGGGCAGAGAAAAATACCACGAATGGGCAAATTTACCGTGAATAATGGGTAGATGTGTTCCACAGAGAAACCCGCGAATCGTGAGAACGCGAATGCGGGGGCTTTACTGTAGATTTGATAAAAGGAAATTATGCCTGTTTGAATAAATAATGTAATCCCCAGAGATTGTGTGATGCTTTTTGCTTAAAATAATGAAGGAACTGCAAATCTCAATTTTGAAGTAGTATATTGATAGGTTCTAAAGGACTTGAAATTATTTCTGTGAGTAATTCATAATTATTTTTCAGGTGGAAAGAAAAAGTTGATGTGCGTTGCACGAAACTTAGAGTCATAGCACATATGATTCAACGATTGATACTCTCAAGTGGGTTACCTTGGGCTTCAGACAACTATTTTTTGAAGGTAAGGCAACTGTTTTTTGTCAGAAATATTTTGTATTTTGCACTTTTACAACGCGAGAGAGATAGAGTAGTAAAAGATAATTATTTCCTCTTAACAAGGTGTATATTTTAGTACCATACACACGATGGTATTCAATTTTTAGTTATCCTTTGGAAATTTTGAGGTTTAGGGGCACTAGCCTCTACACAAAATTGAATTTATGAGCCCCCCTCCTCCCAAAACTTGCGTTATAATATAGCATATTGTTGGCCTCAAGCATTGTTGATGATTAACTTTAATAGATTATTATTTTCCAAATTATGAACCATACTTTTTGTAGTTTTTGTATATTGTACAGATGCATTTTTAAACTTAGCATATGTAAGGACTGCAACATTCAATGATGATGAGAATGAAGATGTATTATAAACATGGTTGATACGTTTGTTACCACACATACATGCAATACAGTTACAACATTAAAGCACACAGGTACACAACTGACAAATGTTTATTGATTGCACAGCATTATACTCCCTGAGTGGAGGAGGAAAGTGGCTGATCTCACAGCTTCTAGGAAAGGCCAGGATCTGGGCATTTTTTCTGTAGGAAATCCTTTGATTGCTTTTAATTTTTTCTTGGCTGTTCTTAAAATATATTTTGTATATAATGCAATTGCTGCTGCTGTTATTTTCCTTCCTTTTCAAGGAATGGATCGTTGATGGGACAGTATTATAAAAACAGTCAGTTCCACCAACTTGCATTCTGTCGACTCAGTTGAGATGGTATCAATGATTGTATTTGATGGCATATAATAAGCCCCCCTTCCTCACTATTTCAGAAGGGTATATTTAGAAATTTTGTGTGCATTTTCCTTTATGTCATTTAAATATACAGCTGTAATATGACAGAAAAACTTGGACAAAATATGCAGCTAGGATAGCAGGAAAAATCTTTTCAATTATGATTTTATGGCAGTTCACAAAACAAAAGTAGCATAGATATAGCAGAAGACACTTTTTATAACACTCCCCCTCATCTCCTTCGCCTCCGATGGATAATTCAGATGGTGACAGTGAATTTTTGAGAGCTTATATCTGCAAATAAAATAAAAAAATAAAATTGTATGTACATTATAAGAAATTGTTTAAGAGAGTTTGTCTTTGACAATAAAATTTTCAAAGTTTAACTGAATACTTTACTACTTGATTGTGTTTTTATGTAGAATCAATATTTAGGCCAAGTCTATAGGCTAGCCTGTGTGTGTGTGTGTGTGTGTGTGTGTACACATGCACTTACTGTAACCCCCGCCTTTTCTCTTATCAGATATCAAATGCAGTAGAGTATTGTACTTAAAAGAGCTCTCTATGTTACATACCCATATTCAGTCTACAAACATGCATGCATCTAGTTAAGGTAAACTAAGCAATTACTGAATTCCCGCCCTTCTAATTTTTTTTTTTTTTTTTTTACTAGCAGAGATTGAGACAAGCAAATGTCAGATTCTTTAGTTTGTGTGTTTGTCTCTGCAGTCTAATGTTCTAATGTATCCATATATGTACATTTGTCTCTGATGTCTGCCTTATTGATGCATGTATAGCTTTCAGTGCTTCTTGCACTACTGTTGAAATTAGGTGAGCACAAGATAATGCCCAGTTTTTAGATGTTAGGAATTATTTGATGATAAGACTGAAAGATAGGTATTCTTTTATTGATATTGGATGATGACATGATAGTTCAGGGTACATGAATGGCAGTTTAGGAGGAGTCCTCTCATGCAACTGGCAGATTCAAATATGTGCCAACCCTTTTGTTCCAAGGGTGCTGATTACAAGGGATTTTACTGTAATAATATTAACAGGAGTAATAATAATATTTGTCCAAATACCAGTAACATTACAGTATAATGTGTTTGGCTAGGTGCAAACAGTGGTAGTCTAGTGTCTGGGCAAACAATCTCAACTTTGTGTATAAAACAAGTGTATATTAAGTAATTTTTGCAGAAAAAAGTCAGTCTTATATGCCGTTAAATAGGATCAGTCTTGAATTTCCCCCAAGATCCATCCACATCTTTGAACCCTTTCCCACCCACTGTCTTTGCCAGTTACAGTTTCTTGATAGGCTCAGTAGTAAACCTGGTGAAGTCATTGCCACATTTTGGCCAACATTTTTTCCAGCATGAGATAAAAGCCATGTCTTTTTGATGATCTATTAACTGCAATTTTATAAGTATTGTCTTCATTTTTTGTGGGATCATCTTCCTAAGCTTGAGCAGTTCTTTCCATTGAATAACCTTAATCCCCTTGTTACCATGTGATCTAGTGGCTGAAATGGAGTTGTGTTGGGGCATTACACAACTTTGACACTTTTGATGTTGAAATTATGATATTCTGGGAGGCCAGGGGCTTGCTGAAAGTCATTCCTGATTCCAGGAAAAAGAGGTCAGGTAGTCCAAGCCTTCTTATTACGTATTTAAAACACTGGCAGTTGGAATTCACTTATCCCTTGAAGCTTTAAAAGTCATAAACCCAATGGCATTAGTACAAAACTAGTGCTTGGCGCTCTTCTGCGCTGATGTCTTCCAAAAGTTTGTCTCACATAACCTTAGCTGCCTGTGTTAGCAGCTTTTTTCTGTAATCTGTACATTTCACAGTCCATTTTTCTGAAGTGGTCAAACCAGCCTTGCTGGCATGGAAATAGACAGACTTGGATTCTTTGCTTGCCTTACATTTTTTTGTCTATTAGGATGCATTTTTTATTGCAATGCTGTACAGAAAAGTTGCCATTTCCATGAGAGAGAGAGGGATTTCTTTTGAACCTACCAGTATAACTACAGCAATGGCATGACAGATTTACTTTTCTCTCTAGTATGCTTGCCTTACAATCGCCCTGTTGATGCCATAATGGTAAGCAGCCACAGGAAGATTTTACAGAGTGTAGCTTATTCAACAATTCAGTCTCCTTTTGCAAAGTCTTCTCTTTCTTGGCCTCCTGGTAGGACTGTGAACACCTTTGGGAGATTTAAAATTTTAATTCATGGCTGGGTTAAGGTTTTACAGTTGAATTGATGTTAGTGAAGCTGGGAGCTATAACAAAGATGCAAGCATACTCCCACAAAGCACTTACATCTTCGAATCTTTAAATGAACTGTAACTTGAAAAGATCATCATATCAGTACCTCTCTTCAGTGGATAGAAGACTTTCTGGTGGTCCTTTGTCAAGATCATTTTAGTGTCAGCCATTAAGGGTTACTGGGCAGCTCTCACAAGTCTTCTACCTGTGAGATGTGGACCTGTCTGCCTCTTTGGAAATCTCCATGCTTATGAGGAATTTAAAACAATCATAACCTCCATGGAAGGTTAGACCCCTGGAATGGGACCTGACTTTTGGTCCTCCAAAGCTTGAGAGTTACCTCTTACGAATCTGTCCTGATCCTTGGATAGGGATCTCACCTTGAAGGTGGTCTTCTGGTCTCTGCCTTGGCTGAGAGAGTCGGGGAACTACACAGATTTTCCTATCTCGTCTGGCATTCTGGGCTTTCGTTGGTGATCTCTCAGAATACAATATCCTTTTGGCTGTGTGGAGTTGGAATTTCCAAGGCTCATGGGTCCACCGTAGCAGCTGCAGACCTTGCCACCCATCTGAGACCTCATGACATCAGGGGCTTAGGATGTCCTCTTTTCAGAACTTCTCAGACCAACAGGAAATGAGGGTGGAGGTATGTTGATGCCAGAATACCTTGTTCTACTGTTTCAGGAACTGATGCACAGATGATGTCAGACATTTGGGCATCCTTAGGCCTACCAGGGGTACCAAACTTGGACGGCCTGTTGTCCCACTTCATGTCTTCCCAGTGTTCCTGTGTCGGCTGCCATGTCAGTTTCCAGATCTGCTCTTCCAGCTTATTTGCGTAGAGCTACGGTTCCTGCAACTCCTTATCTGTCAATGGTGTGCTCCACTCAACATTTTGGGACAAAACCCTCTTGCATTCCCATCTCGACCGCCATGACAATTTCCAGATCTGCGGCTCTTCCCACATCTTTGCCTAGAGCTACGGTTCCTGTAATGTCCCATCTGTCAACAGTGTACTCTGATCAGCGTTTTGGGTCGACTCCTGCCGCTCTGTCTTCAGATTCTCCATCGAGCAATTGCAGACAGAATTGACTTTGTTTTTCGAGAGAGGTACGGACATGTCGTGAAGAGGAAATGTTGCATGTCTCCGTCTTCATCTTCTTTGTCTGCTCAGTCCTCTCCCGTGAGACGGAGGATTACGGACTTAGTTGTTACTCCTCGCATGAATCTTCCTTTCCGTCATCTTCTGATCACATATGTGGCTCTTCTGCTCCTACTCACTGCTTTGTTTCTGATGTTGAAGTATCACGTCCAGTCGTCTCTTGGCCTTTGGTAGGCGAAAAATACAAAATTAAAAATTTGTCATTTCTTGCCAAGATTCAACAGCTTTTCCAGCTCACACTGAAGGATACTCGGTCTATGACACACTGGTTTGTATACCTAGGAAAAATACAAATTGCTATTTAAATTAGTTAGTGATTAGACAAATTGATTGGAATCAGTTCAGATATATTGTAATCTGATTTTAAGTTTTTACCAGATAATGTTGTTATGTGACTGTGTACTGCTAAAGGGACCAGATGGCTCATTCAAGCACATTGTGAAACATATTGCTATGGCCCGAAGAGAGAAAGAAGGATCATATAAACAGGCTGAAGTGCCATATGAAGAAAGTTTTGACGGAGAACAAGATGCTGAAATTGTAGACTATGTTACAAATATACCTGCACCGCTACCTTTGCAGCTCTGAAAAACAAATTCTTTCTTTAAATAAAAGGTTTAGGATAAGCTGCTGGTCAAAGGGGATTTTATTTTAATATGTAGCTTTATTAGTGGTCACACAGATGAAAATAAATGTTTTCCATGAACTGGGTGTTTTGGATTCATAAGTATGCACCACACTTCACAACAAGTGATCAGTGACTTTCACCAACTTGAAGAGAAGGGATAGTTGCTATTTTATATAAATTGGCTGTTATATGAGAACATGGTTCTCAAAACTTGTTGGTGTACTACAATTTGTTCCTATGAGAATACAAACCTTGGTCTATTATATGGAATACTTGAAATGATAGCTGGTTCAGCCACGGAAACTTGGTGACTGGTGATGAGTGAGGGGTTGCGAGACCCACCCACTCAGTTGAACATCACATTTTCTTTGGTAAGCAATGTGCAGATATACAGAACATGATCTCCACCATGGCTGCTGCCAAAGCTATTTTACTGGGCATTTCTCTAAGTGGTTTGCAACTATCTTGTTTTGTGATTGGAAATGATGGTGCATGATGATTCTTCTCCTTGTAAGAATGTTTGGCTTAGGCATCCTGGATGTGATTGAGTGTGTGCGCAATTCATGTCTGTATTTGCTACTGACCCTCATTCTTCTTGTGTTCATTGTGCACAAGCCAGGAAAGACTGCTGTCTCAACCCTGGAATGCATGTCTTGGTTGTCAGCCCAGTGAAAGAAATATTGCTTGAGGACGAAGGCATCGATGATCCCACCAGTGTCTTTCCAGGGCAACACTGCCAGTACCACTCCTTCCCCTCATTCCAGAGCACAGTGGTCTCAGGAAAGTGACCTGAGTAACTCCTCTAAATCCATGTCTTCCTGAGTGCATCTTGGATTTCTGCCTGGCATCTGCGTTGTCCTTTTTGGTTGGCCTGTTCACAGCTTGAGCTGGGTGAGCTGAATGAGGCAAATTTTCTGATTTCAGGATCAGAGGATTCAGTATCCTCCTGTCTCTTTCTGCCAAGCTGCTTCCTCCTCCTCTGACACGGCAGCGTAAATATTACATCCCGGAGGAGGCTAAAATATTTAAAATTATGTACAGTAATGAGATGTACGGTATAAAATTTAAAAGCTTAAGAATGTTAAAAATACAATACTGGACTACTTATTTCCTTGATGTTTGGCTATATGACAGTACAGTTGAATGTACATACTTCCAGTGTTCAGTTATCAGCCCTAAAAATACAACATAAAAGTGCCAAATCACATTAAAACAAATGTAAAAATGTACCAAATAACATACTTGTACATTAATATAATGTTCACTCAGAATAAAACTATTTAAAAGCTTCAATATACAGTACAGTATACCAAATTTTTTAAGGTAATATGCACCATGTATGTCTTCCCCAGCCATATACCAAAGAATTTTCATTGTCAAATATCTTTCATGTGTAACTAAAAAGTTGAATGAACATAGTTACACAAGGTTAGCTGTTTGGTGGTGCTAGTGAGTGAACAAGATTACCAGCAAAGCTCCAGGCAAGTAAGGAATCACTTTCTCTTGCCTCAGGGACTTAGCAGGGTGGTAGAGGTGGGATTTATATTAAAAGGCTTTGGTCTGTATACCTAGGAAAAAAACAAATACAGTACAGTAAACTTGGAAAAGTTGGTATCTGTTCCTATGGGAATACAAATTGACACTTTTTAGTGGAGACTTACTTTTTAGGCAAGTGGCTGTCCCAAAAGTAGCTGTAGATAACATGCCACCAAAAAGAAATATTCCTGGGAGAGAGAGAGATGTCCACAATGGACATTATTCTCAAAAACCTTACAAATCTGGTGAAATGGAAAACAGAAAAGTTACAGTCCTGAGCATTAAAACCACAGAAAATGGGAAAGAAATTCCAGAAGACCAAGCTACTTCCCATTGGGAGTGACATGTCAGTAGGCATCACACCCTAACTGTTACTAAGTACAGTAATGGGATTATGAAAGCAAGAGAATTCAAGTGCTTAATACAAAGTAACAGGTTATGGTAGGCTCTACTGTATCACCTCCCCCCCTTGTATAGGGAGGTGACCATAGGAGATGCTGTCTAGACCAACTACAGTAGATTTGGTTGCTCGTTGTGTACTCGTCTATACCCCAACTTTCTCCAACAACCCTTTACCTGTTCTGTCAAGGCAAGACCTTTCCAGGAATGTTGATGGCATAAAGGGATTGGGCTCAAGTTGTTAGAGATAGGAGGGCAGCAGCCCTTGAATATAACCATCTCATAGAATAGACACCACCCTGGGCTCTGCTCCTAGCTCCTGCCACTTGGTCCATGCATAAGAAAGGCAACCCCCTACTTGTGGCAGCAGAGGAGAGGGATTGCCACCCTCAGCAGGAGTTTGCTTCTTGATTTTACCTCCTGTCCTATGGAGCTGAAATAGAAGTTGAGAGGATTGGAAAACTTCTTTACCTTTTTTTAGATGTAAAAGCTTGCATAAGTTGTCTTGGTTTCTGATAGACAGGTTTCCTCGTTGTACCAAAGGAGAATCCTGAAAAATCTGACGATCTAGGATCCAAGGATTTATCTGAGGCTTTAAAAGACAGAAGTCGGTTGAGGACAGTTCCTCGATTATGTTCTTCATAACTCGATCACTGTTTCTCTACAATTCTTAGTTACGAGGAGCAAGAACTGATCACTAAATTCCTGAAAGTGGTTGGGTTAAGAGTATGCCTCTTTTGTCTTGAAAGAAGTTAGGAAAGGAGTTTGCACGATCTGCTAGAGGCAAAAGAACTACCAGGTCTGCAAACCAAGTTGTTGTTCTCCTCTAAAACACCACAGGACAACAGTGACAAATGTAGCTTTAGCAGTGGATGTTCTTCAGGTTGACCACCCATAGCTAACTCTGTAGATGAGACCATATGCAAGCAAACAGCTGAGGTCACCCTACCCAGATTACTACATTAAAAAATGAACACATTAACTTCCTGAAAATGCTGTTCTACTTCAGGCAAACTTTCTGCAGGGGAGTACAATGATACGTTGGATTGGAGGCATTCCTCAAGCTTTTATTTCTATCAAAAATGGTATCGGAAGAGACTGGGGCTGAATAGGACCAAGCATTGATTACTTGGCTCTCCACCTGAACATGAGGAGAAACACAAGCAAAGTGGCAGAAGGGATTGGGGATCTCCCTCTTGCAAGAGAATGCTCTAAGTAAATGTGATGAAGGAGCTTGATCACCTATTCCTACCCACCAAGAGGATGCGAAGGAGAGTCCATGTGTCCTCTTGATGGTAAAATTTCACATGCTGGATAGTTGTGGTGATTACTCCTGCTACCCTGAGACTCCCTCATGCATACTGCGAGAAAAAGTGTTCACCTGAGGAGGAATGTGAAAAAGGTCATTACGCAAACTACAGCTACATTTACTGAATTGCCTCATATTTCTGTTAGATAAACTTCTCGGTAACCAGACATATCTACTAATAAATATGGAGAGAGAGAGAGAGAGAATCGTCAATTTTTGATAAGCAATTCCAAATACATTCGGAAAGTACTGACTATTTTATTCTGATTTGAAATATTATTCTTTCCTAATGAATGATTTGGTTACCATTTTGTCATATATGCCTCAAGAGGAATTTATCTGTTTACCGATGTTACTATTTGAAATTTACAATGGAAATATTTTCACGTTGCTATTCCCAGTACGAATGAAAATGTGAACTGTTTAAAATAAACAGCTGAGTTTATTTATACATTTCTCTTTGGCATAACTGTACACTTTCACTTCAAGGTCGCAGGTGTTTAAGGGGGAATTCGAATTTTAAATGATGCTACTGGGCTGCAATAAAGACGCAAAGTTCGGTGAAGACACTCTAGCGTAATGAAAACTACTGAAATCAAGGCGTAAAAACAGATTTTCTTCGGAGCTTTACTCTTTTTTTCCAGTCTCGAGGATTTCATGAGGTATTCGTTATCAGGAATGAGCAGGAATGGAAATGTCAACGTAGTTGTTAAGTACAGTACTATTTTTTTTTATGGAAAGGGGCACTCCAACTAAATGACAATATGAATTTAGGTTAATTTTTTTCAAGTTGACAATTAAGACTCCAGCCACCTATTTTTGCATGAAAAACCACTTTGGGATTTTCATGCAAAAATGGCTGGGAAATAAGGCACTAAAAGAACCTAAAAATACTAACTTAACGTGACCTTGGGGGTGCTTACTGGTTACAATTTTGCCGTATTAGCTGTGGAGGGTGGGGCGGTATATCTTACCTTATAAGTCGTAACTTGATTAATTTTGTTATTTATCATTTGTGCATAGTTTATTGGGTTCAAAATAACGAGAATGAAGAGCTCCTTTCAAAAATGTGGGTTGCAATTTCATATTGTGTATTGGCAATTTACAGAACACCTGAGTAAGGTTGGATTACTCAGATGCCAAAAAGCAGTGGCAGTGAGAAATGGGCAGTACAGGATCAGATCTACAAAACAAAATATACATTTCAGTGATATACATTTAAAAAAATAAGAGAGCATGGGATGGCACTACTTCCAGGGCCTAGGCTAGGCTATACTATTACCATTCCACGTGCCAAAGTAACCTTGGCTTTGGCTATGGTTGATAATTAAATAATTAGGTCTATAATACGACACGATTCAGGTACGGAAAAAATGGGCAAAATAATTTTACCCAAAGCCCTACAGCGGGCATGACACGGGATTCAGCTGTATTTTCTCTCGCTTCTGGCAGTGTTAAAAATGGGCATCGTTTTGGCTCCATACTCGGTCAGTCAGTTGTTATGGGAACAGTGTTTACTGTCGGGCAGTGCCCGCTAGTGTGGACAGGGCCTTAGGCTTGGATAGATCACTAATCAATTACCAATGCATTTTTGGCCGCTTCAGTGACTGACAGGCCTCTTATTCTATACTCTAACCTCTGACACTCCCAGACTATCAGTTCGGGCTTTCCCTCTCATTTCCAAGAGGTCCTGCCCAAATTTGGAAATAATTTCGATGTGGAAACTTACTTGCAGCTCGTGACTGGGTATGGGAGTAACATTTTAACTCCTTATATCCTGTGTTCAGTGTCAAGAAACGTAGTCTTGAGGGACATCCTTTCAGTCCGTGTCTGAGTGAAAACTGTGAACAAACTTTCAACGATCCACCCCACCAAGTTGCTAAAACGTTGTCTTAACTTTGCTTTTAAACGAAGTAAAATACTTTGTCAATTTCTTTGAATTATTGAAAAGAACCCCTAAGTCATCCAAGTTTTTGGTTTCCGCGCCAAATTATGAAACCCGTGAAACAGCTGATAATGACAGCTGGATATCTCCCGAAAATTTTAATGTATGAACTTGATTTTGGAGTGCAGCATTGTTCTGGCAAATTAAATGCACCTAACATATATTGACAAGTGATTTACATGAGCATTTAAGGGTTTGCTGCTGATGGTACAGCAAACAATATACAGTCAAGTCATAATTCACCAAGTAGCAGTTTAAGTCTTGCTGCTCCTGATGATGCACACTCGTATGTCACCTTACGTATTCTTATAGTGCTTTTGAAGTTGCAAAATTGTTAACCAGGCATTATGAGGCCTCGGTAAAGAACATTTACACGATTTCTCATATAGTGCTAAGAGAGTGTGAATTAAACTTTCAGTTTTCTGTCAAATAGGGGTTCACAAAATTCTACATCCACCTTGGACTTGTTAACTTTCTTCTTAACCTATACTTTGCCAGTAAACATACCTAGGAACTCCTCCTCATCATAAACAGCATTCTGAAGAGGGCCAAAGACCCCTTTGTTTGAATACATTTTATATTCCTCAGTTTCATATTGCCTAAAATTGCTATTTCACTGAGAACTGCCCCTATCCCAAAAGTGAAAAAAAAAAAATTGAAAATTGTAGAACCGATGCTGGTTTATAAGACAAATTTCTTGAACTCCATGGAAATGGTAGGGTTTTACTTAATTTGTCATTTTTCTGCCTTTTAGCCTTTAGAATTATAGAAAAATGACAAAAGCCAATTATCAAGGTCAGTTTGAGATGCTTCAGACAAAAAGAAAGTGAACTTTTGTGCCTGTGATTGTAATTGCACTTGCTGTGAGTGATATGGTAATTATTTTTAGAGCATATCCTGTTTATAGTTCATCAGGTAAACAAACTCAAAACTTGATTTATCATACAAAGGAAAACAAAACAGAGAAGCAGCATTTGACACAGTGGAACTGTGTTTGGTATCCAAATGCTCCTCTGTCGCCTCTGTTCCAGTGAATTTTTCAGTTCTGTATGAACTAGGAAATAACTGTCTCCAAATGCTGTCTAGTGTTATGTAGCTGACACTAAATGCTTCAGTTGCACTGCGCATTACTAGCACTCTTCAAAATGCTTGCCTTGCTTCAAAAGGCCCACGAGATCCCATCTCTTGAATGGATTTCTTATTTGAAGGTGTGCTGGAGATAACTGTTCCCTTTATGACACTAACCAATGCTCCATTTATTACTGGTTTTAGGAGGCATTTCTATCACGGCAGGATGTCATTCTGGCACAACTGATAACCATGCCTGTAATAAAAAAATAATAGCTTCTAGAAAGGAGTAGAATTTCTACTGTGGAAATCTTTGACACAAAGAATTAATATGTTCAAGTACAAAACTTTAGACAGGGGGCTAACTTTCTAAGCAGGAAGGTTTCACTTTTAAAAACTTGGATAATTGTTGATAATCATGAAGATCCCTTCATAAGTTTTCATTCAAATGAAGATCTTCGAAGTTCGAAAACCCAGTTGTGTCTCCCTCTGACGAAGAATCATGGACCCTTTTCTCCTTCCAAGCAACCCTGCATGGCCGTTTTGTTTTGGGAAAGGAACAAAATGAGGTAAAGTAAATGTTGATAAAGACATGTTTATTATTTATTCCAAAAATATGTCAAAATAAAATGGAGAAATTAAGGACACTCTAAATAATTTCCTTGTTATACCTTAATCTAAGAAATAACGTTCTTTACTGTTTACACATGTTACTCTATTTAAATTATTTTAAGGCCTTATACTGCATTGAAACTTGAAAACCCCTACATAGATAGCAAAAATAACTGCCGAAAGGCTCTCTCAAAGATTCTCAAGCTAATTCTATGATGCAGAAGCTCCAACTACAAAGAAAACAAATGAAAAGGAATCCTAACTAAACGATCCCGCCATGACGCTGTCACTCTAACTTTGTAAAATGGATATCACTCACATAAAAACATACATTCATGATAGCATACATTGATACGTACATTTATACATAAATACAGAACACAAACACACAACTATACATCTGAAATGACCAAACACACGTCCGCTTATCCACAAACACTTGCTCTCTTACACGTTTCTACACATTATTATGCAATACTGTTTGGGTATTATATCAGTATAAATGTTTTGTTAACTACTTATTCCATACAAATATTGAGGATATCTCATTATCACAATTATTAGAGAAGTGGCTGTACTAGAAATGAAGTTCAGGAAACAAATAGTGTTTTCATTATAGCTCTAAGCTTTAACTGCCAAATCGCTGATATTTTTAATGCTTTTTAAGTTTCATGTAAAACTGTGTCAAAACATCAAATGAAATGAAAATATGAGTTCAAAGCATGACAAGAAGAACGATGGTAAAGAAAAAAATACACGTCTCTTACAGGTATTTTAGAGGTAGAAATGAGATTCTAATGAAAGCTAACGGTTTCTCATAGCAGTACAGATCTACGTGAATATTGTACATGTTGTTGTTGGAAATAAGGAATTGGTGGCTTACGGAGGCCTCAATAAAAAATATGGGTATTCCAGATTCCTGTAGATAGCTGTGATGAACTAGAACACACAGTTTTCTTAAATTTTATGTTTGTTATACAAGATGGGCTAATCATCGGGTCAACAGGACTACACTGTACACTGAAATCAGGAAAAGTATTAAAATGCTTATCGTATGGTACAATATCATGGGGAGAAGCATAGAAGGGTTGAGACAGTTGGCAGAGCCAGCAGTCAAACCCTACGATGAAGAAATGAAGGTGTTATAGTTTCAACAGTCTAATGAATAACTATTGGAAAGCATCTTGACCATAGAGTATGCTAAGTTCCTCTTCATTATAAGGAGGGAAGCAGCCATCCAGGTACTTCTCTAAACTCTTGAAGAGGTGAGACTGCACCTTTTCCAAGTCGTGGCCTTCGTCAGTGTACGTTTGTTGTCTGAAAAGAAATAGATTTAATTTGTATGTGTGATCATAGTTACTGCAATGCTGGTTCACATAAATCCACAAATGTGTATATGCATGTGTGTGTGTATGCAGTTGCCATTCTTGTCTTGCTGGTGGAAGACCAAAGATCAAACCTAGAAAGGAGGTAATGTCTCAGGGCAGTTTTCCTAAAGATTCATTGTGCCTCTGTAGACTTAAGGGGTGTAAGGCTGCTAGTAGACTTGGTGGATACTAGAACTTTGTTAGGCAATAAACTGCTCTCCCCAATAGGAATGACTATAAAACAAAATAAAACAATAGTCCCAGTAATAATATTCCTTTAGCTACTCAATCAAGTATGAACTCCTAATGCAGAATATTGTACTTCCACAGCAGTTCATCAAACCCTGCCTACAAACACACTTTGCAACTCGCCTCTATCTTCTATACTATCTCTCTGTAGATACAAAAAGCCCCCATTCAAATACTTCTTCCACTGCAATATATATAATTAATATGTAAGGATAACACAAAGTAAAAATACTACAAAACCCTACTGAGAATACTAGTGTAAAGACTACTGGAATCACTGAATAAATATTTGAACAATTAAAATATTTAGCAAAAACAATATTATTGCTGTGTTTATCGAGACTCTAGAGCTTTTTACCAGCTTCCAAACTTTCTGTTTGGCATTCTTTGTAAGAAAAAAACTGAAAGTGCATCTCTAGACACATTAAGTTTTGAAAGGGATACTATAAGCTTTCAGCAACAATCAAGATGAAAGCTCCACTCTTGCAACCTAAAGCATACC
Source organism: Macrobrachium rosenbergii (assembly GCF_040412425.1). Taxonomy (NCBI): domain Eukaryota; kingdom Metazoa; phylum Arthropoda; class Malacostraca; order Decapoda; family Palaemonidae; genus Macrobrachium; species Macrobrachium rosenbergii. The sequence goes on from NC_089754.1 coordinate 55,626,869, forward strand.
TGAAAATAATGCCATTTTTAGTAAGAGCTCTTGATAGTTTGAGAGTGTGAGCATAATGAACATCAGTGTCGGCTGTTCCATGAACAAGAAGTAAAGTGCGGTTCTTGAAGTCGGCTGCTCGTAATAGCAGAGAAGTTTCTTCGTAGCCGCGATAGTTACCACCAGGTTCCACGCGCGCTGTTCCCATGTACTTCTCGCTGTATGCTGATGCTGTAGGCAAAATATAAACTTTTACTTCATGTGCTTTTCATAAATACTTTATAATTAATATAGTTACTGAAATAAAGGCTAAAAGCTTGCAAATCAGTGAAGGTTTCAAGAAAAACTAACTTGAATAGCAGATTTAAAATGTACTTCATCATATTCCTCTGGCCATGATTTTTAATCTTTCCCTTCTTGAAATACCTGTATCTTACAGACTACTCACTCCTGAAGTCTTGTCTCTTCCTGACATTCCTACAATTATGGAAGTTTCCTGAAAAGTAGACCTTACCATAAAGCGACCAATCTGTGATAGGGCTAACGACAGCAGCACATGCGAACACATGATCCGTGTCTTGGGAAAGCAACCTAGCTGCGTTGTAGCCACTGTGGCCCCAGCCAAACGCTGCTACCCTAGCCGGGTCCATAAATTCTAGTTCGGCAACGAGTGATCTGAAAAGTGCAATTATTAGACTTAGTGATAATGCAGAATTGTTTGATAGGTGAAACTCAAAATAACCTGTAAAATATGAACTTCATTTCAGGCACATACTAAGATGACTGGAAAGTCTTCTTTAATAATACAGAATTGTTTGATAGGTAAAAGTCAAAATAACCTGAAAAATGTGAACCTCGTTTCAGGCACACACTAAAATGACGGGAAAGTCTTCTTATTTAATAATACAGAACTGTCTGACAGATGAAACTCAAAATAACCTGTAAAATATGAACTTCATTTCAGGCACACACTAAAATGACTGGAAGAGTCTTATTTGTTTTTGAGAGTTTTCGCAGCACAGTGATAGCTTACTTCATGACGGAGATGTGATCCTGAACTTCTATTTCCCCAAGATGCCAAGCAGGTTTATACATCGATCCCAAGTCTTGGCCAGCACCTCCTCGGACGTCCACTTCCATTACAATCCATGACCTAGAAAGGACCATATTTGAATGGTAAATTATGTTTTGGAAAAATGTTAAAAAAATTAGCTCTTTTCTTAAAACTTAGTATGACAAAAGTGCAACTGTTTTTGAAATGACAGCATAATCATTTTCCTGCCATGGAAAACACCTTTACGCACTTATCCATTGCCTTAAAAAAAAATTTAGCTCTTTTCTTAAAACTTAGCATAATAAAAGTGCAACTATTTTTGAAATGACAGCATAATCATTTTCCTGCCATGGAAAACACCTTTATGCACTTATCCAATACCCAAAATTATCGCTTAAGGAAAAAAACTGAGAATCAAGATGTTTTCATCTTTCCTTTAATTTTTCAGTAATAACTGTCATATTTAGTAATGAACTATAACATTTATCCATTGTAAGATAATTGATCAAACTTTACCAAATGCAAAAACCATATGGTAAATTGAAATTTCTCTTATTAAGTTCAACTAGTCATTTGAAACTTTTTTTTTTGTCTTTTGAACATACTACAATAAATTGCAGCTATAAATGTTTAAAATGGCATTAAAGCCAGTTTCACAAGGTACACTAAATAAAAGAATTACACTTCTTTTCATTTACAAATTCCATTGTCTTGCTGAAAGTATTTTGTGTGGGACTCAATATGTATCAGGTTTTCCTGGTTCATTTGGTAAGTAATTATTTACATATGTCTGAGAAATTAGACTGGTAAAAAATTTAAGTCAAACTTACTTATTTGAAGCTAGATATGTTCCCCAGTCAACTTTCCACTTGTGGTTGACATTCTGTTGAGCTGGTACGCCTCCAACACGCACTACAACGGGGTGAATAAATGCTTCATCGTCCTTAAATTCTGGGGGTACATTCAGTCTTACCTGGAATTGGAATATGATTACTATAACAAAAGTTCATCTTATGAACTATGTATAAAATAATTTTGAATCAAGGATTGTCCTGGAAAAAGCACACCGTGAAATTAAAGACAGTTCATAAAACAAAATATGTACATTATTTTTGAGTGGTCAAATTCAACTCTCATAGAAAGAAAATTTGCTTGTATTTGCTTGCATAGCTCTACCATCCTTCAAGTACTTCATCTAAAACTGATTAAAATTTTGCTAATCCTCCATATATACTGACAGCCACAACCAACCCCTAGGAATTATATACCTAGCTTGTAAGATGAAGCCCTGACTTCAGTTAAAGTATAATGTTTGAGTACAATATGATTCACATTTTACATTCATCAGCATGAATGCCTACTTGCTGTAATATAAATTTCATCTAAATGTAAGGTCCCTTAAAAACAAACCTATCATACTATTTTCCAGTAGTCCTACAACAACCAACTACCACATAAAAACTCAGGACAGTGTAGAGTCCAACTTCTTGTTTTCATTCATGAGACAAAATGTATTCTCTTTACATAGGTAGTGGCTCGAAGACATACCTGAGCAACAAAACCATCTTCCAGCTGTACACGGTAATGTTTTTGTTGCGGCCACGCCATCTCTCCACTTAACCTTTGTAATTCTGAGTTATTATGGATGTACAGCTGGATCTCTCCATCGTTTATAGAATATAGTATTGTGTGGGGCACGCCGGGCCCTTCGCACTGCAACACAACCTGTCATGGAACATGAAAAAATATTATAGAACTACCTCTAAGAATGACACTCACTGTGTCCATTTTTAAGTTTTACTGATTGAATCTATTTCCCTATTCAACACATCTTTAGTCAACCAGTACTGCTAAAATAACAATTTTTAAAGTAAATTGTATTTTTCCTAACTATACAAACCCGAGGTCCTTTACACTAGGAATTCCTAATGTAAAGGACCAGAGGGTTTGTATATTGTGTTGGAACAACAAAATTTTTATCCAAGACCTCTTGCCTTCCAACATCAGTGAGGAAAATCCATGAAGCCTAAATTTGTATGAATTATTTCAAGGGACAAGAAAATTCTTATTATCCATTCAAACATGGAATTATAAAAAAACAAAATTTTTATTCAAGACCTCTTGCCTTCCAACATCAGAGAGGAAAAAAATAAATGAGTAGGAGTACCCCACCCTGAAGACAGGATTATTCACCTCATTAAAGTTGTTGGGTCCCATGTAAGGAGTGAAGTGCCTGCAAGCTGGGGAAGTGTAATTAAGATCACAAGTAAGGCACTCCTGCAGGTGTGGGGGTAGTTGCTGATAAGTCCATGACACGCCATAAGTGGCGGTCTCTGGCATCTTTCTCCTTGTTCGCAACATAGTATCTGGAATGAATACAGAACAGCTCTCTTAGTGTGGTGTTTTAGCTTTGCTAGCACTCGGTATCGACTAAGGAGCTTTAATCATGTCAGGAACTTTATTTATGCATAGGATGTATGGCATTTCTAAACATAAGAAAGATTAATCTGATTTTACAGGAAGTTTTGATGATTAAGGAACTTTCAGATTAGGAACTTACTTTATGCATAGGATGTATGGCATTTCTATACATAGGGAAGATTAATCTGATGTTACAGGAAGTTTTGATGATCACTGTACCACAGGATGTACTATATACCTAATTTCAATTTAAAGAGCATAATCTCCAAATGATCTAACTATAAATATACTCTTCCAAGGCATTATTTTGCAGAGTGCAATGTTGGTGAGTGAGAAGTGGGCATAATCTTAAGGAACACAATCTTCTAAAAGCTTTTTTTTTTTACCTATCTTTCAGTAATAATCATTACAGAGCAAAATATCAGAGTTTAATACTCATCCAATAAATTTCAGTCCTTTGGAATGATATCTTCTAAACCATAGCTGCACAAAGCACAATCTTAAAAAGCATTATATAATTGGCTGTAACCTTGAAGAGCATAAACTCACAAAGCCTTATCAAACAAGTGCAATATCAAAGACCACAAACATTCAAAACAAAATTTCACTAAAACACAGTTTAACAAGACATAACCTCACTAAGCACATCATTCATACTTGCAAGACTAATAATACAAAGCATATTCTTACTGTGTAATATCAAGTTCTCAATTACCATAATGTTATAAAATGTACCTTTGAAAGTAAACAAACTACTATGAGTTATGTTTGAACTTTTACCAGATTTTATTTACCTGGAAACCCTAAAAAACTAAACAAACTACTGAGAGTTATGTTTGACTTTTCCAGATTTTATTTACCTCGAAACCCTAAAGTGAGATACTAAAAATTTTAGGGAATTTGATTCTGACAGAGCAACAAACAATGTGCAAAGACTTTAAAGGAATCTGAATCAAACGAGACTTATAAACAACGATGCTAAACCTTCACCGGAACCTCACACTGGATTAAATTAATTCTCGCGGCATAACTCACACATAATGGTTGACAGTATCCCAGGCGAGAATAGAGAACACAGTATAGGGCCCGAAAGTAAGAGGCATGTTGTGGTTAATTTCAGTATTTCCCTGTATGATATGAGGATAGGTCCCGAGGCTCCCATCCACCAGGGGGGCTATGCTGATGAATGCTGTTCCATCTTTCGTAAAGAGAGGGGCATCCTTGACGATCACCCATTTCTCGGGGCCACTTTCTTCAACGTAAAGCTGCAAAAGAAGATAAAATTAGGATGGCAAATGAGTAAATGTTTTTGTTAAATATTCAATGACCGGCAGTTAAAATTTTGGAATAAAGTTGCTTGCCTTGTGGCTCTCTGCAAATGACTGACTACCAAGTACTTATTTCACGCAGGCACAGAGTTTCTATGGGATGTTCCCACACTGTCCCATCCTTGCCTTGGATTCCAACCCAGGTTCCTTGTGAAGGAATAGTGTTGTGAATACGGTATTAAACTACTGGACAGTTCAATGATGTGTGGCATCAGCAAGTTCACACAATCTTTTTCTTGTCTAATATATGTTTTCATTGTGGAGAAAACAGATTTAGTCAAACATTTAAGCACCGTCAAGAGGCTATGATGAAATTAATGTTAAAATATTAACTTTCAAATGGAGATATGACTGCACAACATGAAATACTTTACAATGACTAGAGGAAGAGGATTCATTATAGCTTAGTAATGAAAACCAAACATGTTGAACGGTCTTGAGATATATGAAATCAGTCAAGTCAAAATGACATCACTAAGGATTCCACATAGTACCAGTATTCATTTTTGTAGTCTAGACTTCTGCAAAACCAGTCTGAACATCTGAATGAACACATGCAATTATCCTTAATTTTCTGTTAGTCTGTTTTCTCGTTATCTTTCAGGTTGCTCTGATCGGATCATTATGGATGAAAGTAAAATTATCCTGAAGTGCAAAAGACTTGCCTCATCACAGAACCACAGTGGAGCAGAGCATGTGGTCACGACACTGACGTTCTGAGGTCGATTTCTCCACACAACTGCCACCCTCTCTTCGTCTATCCACCCCACTCCAGTAAAGTAGTGATCCCTGGAAACAAAGAATGCATGTTAAAAGTGTTCTCTCTTAATCGTATTGGCTTCACAAAATCATCAAAATAAAATTCACTGCAATGTCAGTTTCTTGTTTGTGGATCACAAAGGCAGCCAGGAATTCTGTGTTCCCCAGATTAATAGGAATAAAAACCCTTACCAAAAAATCAGATCTGAGATTTTCCAATACCCAAGACCAACAAAAACTGAAACTGTACTAGTGTTTCATGTATTTTTTTTTTTAAAGAAAGACTTGGTTCTTGCCATGAGCACAAAATCTACTTACGAGTTTATCCGTTAAAAAATGATAGTGTAATATAATCTAATCCCCTGAGGCAATAAAACATTTTCCTTGGAATTCATAACGTTTACGGATAAATTTACTAATTGTGTCACAGTTCACCAAATATGTTTAGACAAAGGATTTTCTTTTTTGATTTCTTGTTGTGACTGAATGTACTCATTGTTAACAATTAATTCCAAGGACCTAAAACTGGTTGGATGGATGCTGCATTTTTGGTGTCTCACTTAGCTGTAAAAAGACGTTGATGACATTATCAATATAATTAAAAAGGGGGAAATGGTGAAATTACTTTTAGCTTAATGTAGGACTTAACAAAATTAAAATCTTTAGAGGTTACTTTGAGAGAGGAAGAAAAGTCTATTATCCAATGCAAAGGGGAAATGGGGGGAGGTCAGCATGGTACTGGGTATACATAAAAATTTGGAAATGTAACGATGGGCATGATAAGATTGACTATTCTGATAGATAGCTGCATTTTTAGACATTTAAAAGATCTTAAGGGACCAGAAAGGCAAATTACTACTGTTTAAATATTAGAATGTTTTTTTTTTTTAAAGTTTGAATAAAGGAATGAGGTCTTTACACGCATGATTAATGACAGGGGCAGTTATAAGTTTGGGGACTGATAAGTGCACTTACGAGTTTCAGTCATAATATTGCTCTCGAATAGTTCAAACGGAAAGGAACCCTTCTTTGACGGACAATGATGTGACGTCAATTCTGACGCCCTGAAGTAAGTGATTTCCAGAATATACTGCAATATATTGTGCACATTCGTCCATATCCAGAATCGTGAATAAATTAATATTTTTCATACCACTTCTGGGCAAAGAGTGTCTTGTGACTATTTACTAAGGCCCGCGATATTCATGGTAGTAAGATGGCAAAGATAATCAGCTTAGGTATAACCACTGAATCTTGCAAAGATTGTGGAGAATTTCATCTCGACTGCTCATCTTCGAATAACTGCCGAAAAAAAGGGTACTTCAAAGGAACCACCAACTCCCTCTCCCTTTCCTAAAATCTTTTAGTTATCTATTCTGAGAAGAGCCCTATGCCTAAATGTGATAGTTTTTTTGAACGTTTTCTCCTCTTGTTTTGAGTTGCTCTGAGACTAAAAATGACATATATGAATATAGGAGTGCTCACAGGATTGCCTTTTCTCTGGAGGCCCTGGTTAGGGGAAACGGCTTTATATAAAGTGTGAGTGTAACTCTCTTTCTCTCTCTATTATAAATATATATAATAGATACTATGTATTATGTAATTACAAATAAATGATGTAAATGGAGAGATTCTCTCTCTCTCTCTCTCTCTCTATCTATATATATATATATATATATATATATATATATATATATATATATATATATATATATATATATATATATATATATATATATATAATATATATATATATGTAAATTACAAATAAATGTTGTAAATGGGAAGATGCTGCCTGAAGACAATGCTATTTTGTGTAAAAACCTCTCTCTCTCTCTCTCTCTCTCTCTCTCTCTCTCTCTCTCTCTCTCTCTCTATATATATATATATATATATATATATATATATATATATATATATATATATATATATATATATATATATATATATGTAAATTACAAATAAATTATCTAAATGGAGAGATGCTGCCTGAAGACAATGTAGTTTTGTGAAAAAGCCTCTTAACTTATCAAATGATTTATATACCTGGCTTCTTGATAAGTGGCAAAACCTGATGAGATCAAAGACCTTGCCCAAGCTAAGCTGTAATTTACACTTATCATGCAACTTAAGAGCTTTATGTGTAAAATTCATCACATCTTGAAAAGGTTGCCTAGCACAAACCATCATAGAAATATAGCTGATAAAGGCTGAATAGAATACTGTCAAATTTTCATAAATGTTTCTGTCCTTCTATGAACTACACTGACACTGGCACAAGCCCATACGTACAAAACAAAATGTAATAATTCGATGTTGTTTTCTTCAGCTATTGTTAGCCTATACGCATTCATCTAACGTTGTCAAATACGATACGCCTGCAATAGGTCCACCTTTTATTTCATTCAACGTTCGATACCATTGGGTTATTGACAAAAGCTGCTCTTTATTCAAAATTAATTAATCCCATTCTCCTTTGTCTAAGCAGCCCTGACGTGGTACTAACTTCTTGAGCAGAAAAAGTTTTCTCCCAGTTCGTGGTTGGTAATGCTGTGTGTTGTGACTCCTGTGTATCTTGGATGCGAGTTCAGGCCACAAATGGGCTGAAACTTCTCTCATTTAACCGTCAGTTTTACACACAACACACACACACACACATTATATATATATATATATATATATATATATATATATATATATATATATATATATATATATATATATATATATATATATATATATATAATTATATATATATATATAATATATATATATATATATATATATATTTTAGAAATATATATATATATAATATATATATATAACTAATTCAACATTAAGCCGTTTTGAAACCTAACATGTGGCTCCCGAGAAAGACAAGGCAATGATTACTGCCAATATTCATAAATTAACTGCCGAATCGTGGTTGAACCCCCTCATCGCCACACAGGAAGTGGCTCCAGCAAGTACGACCCATCCCACTCCCATAAGAGGCTCCTAGTTCTCCCTAGCTGACTAACCAGGTGTATAACTTACACCTTAGGTAAACAGAGACACCGTGGGTTTTAACGGAAAGTGCTTATAGAGCTCCGTCCTCGCCGGAACTCAAGGCCCCAATGAAACGCAACAATGACCACCCAACGATGGACTCAGAAAGGCTACGTAACCCATCTTTGAACTCCATATGACTGCACACGAAGACAATATACCTTATCACATTACTTTTCTCGTCTTAGAAATAGACATACTTAAACAAATATTATTACAACAACAATACAGCAGCAGGATTGGGAAGGGAACAAACCACACTCCCACTGACTGGTCTTTGACTCTTGAAGGTGGCTTCAGGTCCTGTGGTTCTGCTGTGGGCTCGCCGATATCGACAACCCAGAGAGTTGCTACTGGGTTTGGCGTATCCACCTGGAAAGGTATGACGGATTTAAGCACACATTCAGATGCCATACAAACTCGTAATTTGAAATCATGTGAAGGGTTGCTTATGTAATTACCACACTGAAACCTAAATGAGTTTGGTTCAAGTTCTGTAAAACAACGCTACAAAAAGGCAGTTATTATTACTATAGACTACAGGCAGAGAAATTATGATTTCTTAGCATATAATTACAGGAAATCAAATAATTTTTTATTGTAAAAGGCAGAGAAGAAGATAAGTAACAATTATCATAATTCTCGAAATGATGTGAAAAGTTATTGTACAATACTATTTCTATAGCACAATACTAAATTACAATACAATACTAGGAAATTTTATATTGTGCATAAATAACAAAAGATATCACTATATGGAAATTGATATGAATGATCGGTTAATACATACAGACACACACATATATATAGTTATACCTATATTGATGCTTTAAATAATAAATCTATAAAAAACCTTTCTAAATAAGGGTATAAATAAGGATCCTTCTACAGGATCTGACTCTCTCTCTCTCTCTCTCTTCCTCTATCTCTCTCTCTCTAGTCTCGAAAAATCTCTAAATTATTTATAGGTAGTACTGACAAAATTCTAAATTATTTATGTGTATGACACTCTGCCCTCATGCATAAAAATTGAAAATATCTCTCTCTCTCTCTCTCTCTCTCTAGGCACTTCTAACGCTATTGTTAGATCTATCATTAGATCTAAAAAAAAAAAAAAAAAAAAAGCCCAAAGGCACTTGATTAAATAGCTAAACTGGCATGGGAGTAATTTCGACCTATAGCCATGGAAGTAAGGTTTGAGAAAACAAACTGTGGGGTGTCTTTGGAAGGTGTTGTAAAGTAATTAACAAAATGGTCGGGAGACTTTCACAGGAGAACTGTTCAGTTACTGCGGCTATCTTTTTCTTTATTAACCTTCATCCTACCAACGACTAAACTTCTTTTCTTTTACAGTCTCACCTAAAACCTCACACTTAATAAGGTCAAAGTGATTCAGTAAAATCATTAAACGAATCAGCAAATAATAAAAATATTCACGAATAGGCCTAGTAGACTGTATCCATCTTACACCATTTGGGACTAATCTGACTTGCTTGCGAGCTTTGCAAGCAAAACTAATATTTTACCTTAATGGGATAACACAATTATCATTTTGCCCGTCATTCCAGATATACCTGCAAAAACATACCTAGAAATAAGCTAAAAGACCTAAACGATATTACTTAGTAGATCCCTCAGTATCGCACTAAGGAGTTCATCGACAGTTGCCATGTAGTGCAGTGTTCATTCCCTCTTCATTTATTTTGGGAAAATGTACATTATTATTGTCTGCAAATGTGCAAGTATCTTCAGTATTTGGAAAAATGTGCTACGGTTTGCTGATGTGTATAAGTGTCTCTGAGTATGCGTTTGATTAGCCAGATCAATTGTGATTCTTTAGCCTAAAATAATACTCTGATTCTTTAGCCTAATATAATACTATGACTGTCTGTAAGAAACATACTTTCAAAGAAGTACCTACTACAACAGGCACACATTCCATTTTCAATTATTTCTCGGTAATGTTTAAACATTCATTTCCATCCTGTTCTTTCACTGTTCTCAAATGCCCTACAGTAGTTTCTTGGTAAAAAACTTGATGACCAAGGCAGAACTTCCACCACTGAACTTTTCTTTCGCCATAATATACCAAAACATTATATAAACGAATATAAGCATTAATAAAAATCGGTAATTATGCCTTCACACGTAAAAATAAAGATACAACAAATGGACTATTGTCGATCTCACGCGAAAAAAGAGCATCGTCACTGGGGACTGCTGACTACACTGCCACTCGGCCTAGGATACTTCACTGGTCTCATACGCGTTTTCCCATTTACCTTAGGGTATCTCACTTTTCGGATGGTTGAATACTGTTCGGTGTAGATGGGTATCTTCGCTTCGTGGACTCTGGAGTCATTGAAGGTCGCGTAACATAGGCGTCTTCCTTCTCTGCTCGGCCAGATGGCAGACACCGAATGGAGGACGTAATCTGGAAACAAAGAAAGTAGATGAAAAATCCAGAGGTTAAAAGAGTATGTAGCAACTGTGAGATATGAAGGTAAGGAAGAGAAATTTGAATATTTAAGTCCGAATGGTCTTTTTTGACAAACTGCAATCGGCAAGTTCGCTTTGAACACTGCAAGAGACGCATCTGTTTTGGTTAATGTGTCATATTGTAGTGTTGAATGTATTTTAATTCATGAAATAATCATAACTCGAAGACGGAATATTTTTTTTCAATTTGTATTACCGCATAGTTTTAACCTGTGTCCCTGCTTCTGAGGAGATGGGACAAAGGTCTTATGAAGATTATTATTATTATTATTATTATTATTATTATTATTATTATTATTATTTCAATAGATGAAACCTATTCACGAGGAACAAGCGTACCAAAGGGGCCACTGACTTGAAATTCAAGCTTCCAAAGAATGGTTTCAATCTCCCACTGCAGCAGACCCCAAACTGCAGCAGTAACTGATCATGATACAGAGCCAGTGATTTTTCATCGCCCTGGGGAAGACGCGAACTCGCAACACCTGAGTGTTAGCTACGACACTAACCACTGCACTAGCAGACCAACCTTAAGCTAGACCGTATTGCTATCAGTCTATTATCTTCCGTTCGTTATGAATTTCCCAAAATCATATTATGCTCCATTTTTAAATGAAAATTTCCAATACAAATATTTTTGTTCCTTTATCATCCGTTCATCAAGAATTTCCCAAATCATACTATGCTCCATTTTTAAATGAAAATTTCCAATATACAATTTTTGCTCCCAGTTGAAAAATCTCGAACATCCTTGATTAGTCTTTATCTAAAACCCAAGCCAAAAGTCCCCCAAAGGAAATGAATCTATCTATTTTCCTCAATCTTCACTATACAGAAAGTTACTGTAGATTACTTTAATATAAAAGGAAAACGAATATGATAATAAACGGCCCTTGCCAGCATGGGAATATGACCAATTATTATCAATATCATATTCCAATCATATTAACGTTGTGACAGAAAACATTCTCAAGCAATTCAGTCGTGGATTACCTTAATGATATTTGTAACAAGAAGCCGACAGTTTTATAAAGTAGTCAATTAAGGTACGCAGTTTTACGAAATTATAATAGCGGGCTGACAGCTTTATATAGCTTTATAGTCGCTGAAAGCACGCGGTTCTACGAACTGATAACAAATCTCGATGGAGAAGTGGGTTCGTTACGGATTTCATCAAGTTGTCAACGTAAAAAGCAGGAATAATTAGTGACGCGGAATACCATCGCAGCAAAGGCCTCTCTGGGGGGCCACGCAGCAAACCGGGATCGAAAATGAAGCGGTAGGCCTACGCGCAATAATTAATTTAATCCTCTTAGCCTGAGGCCAAAGGGAATTCGACCCTTTCCCTTCCCTATTTAGAGTTCATATTGCATCAACACAATACGTATACGTAGATTTGGTTGGGATCTATTTTTAGTTTTCTGTAAAAGAAAACTATTGTGCCGGCTTTGTCTGTCCGACTGCACTTTATTCTGTCCACCCTCAGGTCTTAAAAACTGCTGAGGCTAGAGGGCTGCAAATTGGTATGTTGATCATCCACCCTCCAATCATCCAACATACCAAATTGCAGCCCTCTAGCCTCAGTAGTTTTTGTTTTATATATGGTTAAATTTAGCCATAATCATGCGTCTGGCAACGCTATAGGATAGGCCACCACCGGGCCGTGGTTAAAGTTTCAAGGGCTGCGGCTCATACGGCAATACACCGAGACCACCAAAAGATAGATCTATTTTCGGTGGCCTTGATTATACGCTGCAGCGGCTGTACAGAAAACTGGATTCCGTCGAAGACACTTCGGCGCATTTTTTTTACTTGTTTATATATATATATTATATATATATATATATATATATATATATATATATATATATATATATATATATATATATATATATATATATAATTACATATATTCGCTGTTTTAGAGATTAACCAGAACTCTTGATATTTTTTTTTAACACGGACAGAGACACTCAATTAAAAACACGAAACTCATAGTTACCTACAAATCATGGTTTTAAATTGAATCGAATATAGAATTTAGCCCAAAGGCCAAGCACTGGGACCTATGAGGTCATTCAGCGCTGAAACGGAAACTGACAGTAAAAGTTTGAAAGGTGTAACAGGAGGAAAACCTCAAAGCAGTTGCACTATGAATCAATTGTTAGGAGAGACTGAAAAGTAAGATGGAAGAAAGAGAATATGAAAGGAGGTACAGTAAAAGGAACGAAAGGGAGTTGCAACTAGGGGGTCTAAAAGGCACGCTGCAAAGAACCTCAAGTAATGCCTACAGTGCACCACATGAGGTGCACTGACGGCACAATCGCAGTTATGTTGCGTGTAAACGTTGACAAGATTCCTCAGAAAGGTATGGCGTCCTTTCCAGGCTAGATATATTAAAGGGGGTTTTGAAGGTCCTCTTCCACCGGGTAATTAAAATGACAAATTACTGACAGGGATTTCAGAGTATTTGGGAGTTTTAGGCCCCTCATTTAGGACGAGGTAATTTGTCTGTTTCTATATTCATGAGAATAATTTTCAAAAACTACGGATGGTCCGTTCTTGGGATACAGTTTCTGTTTGTGACGATTTTACATGAGTGTGAAGCACCTTTTATCATGTATTTAGCGGAGTTAATGTGAGTATGATCGACTCGAGATAACAGTCTAACCGTCCTTTCTAACCAATGAAAAAAAAAGCCAGTTTTCAGCACATGGCCTATTAGTTATTTCTAATGCAATCTTTACAGAATATGTAACAGATGAACACTTGTGTTAGTAATATATATTTACTGAAATACACAACACATTTATATATGTATGTAAACACACACACATACACACACATATACACATATATATATATATATATATATATATATATATATATATATAAACATTCACTACTCCATTTTCCTGGTTTCCAAATACCCTCATAATCAATTTTTTTTACTCCTGTTCAATTTTACTCTTAACTTTCTGTTCTCGTAAACACTCAAATATTTCATTAGTTTTTCCCGTATTTTCTCTTCACTATCTCCAGACAAATTTCGTATCATTCTAAACATCAGCCCTTACACACTCCATTTCAATACCACCTTTACTTAACCCATAATTTTGTCCGTACACATACTGTTCTTTGATGACGTCGAACCGTGTTCCATACTCTCCCTCGTTTCAGCTCCATGTTTACAACAAGTTCCATACTCTCCGTTGTTTCATCTCCCCATGTTCCATACTGTCGTTTCATCCCATGTTTACAACAAACCAGTTCCATATTCTCCCTTGTTTCATCTCCCCCCTTGTTTCACCGCCATGTTTACAACAAACCAATCACCCGTCTCTCCCTACAAAACCCATCACACGCTTCACTTCCACCAATAAAAGCTTTTATTACTCTTAACAAATTGTCCTTGACACCACACATCCCCAACACCACCTCGATTCTATGGTAGGTCCTATATAGCTTCGTACCTTTACTCTCATCTTCTCTCGTGACTCTTTCTTAACAAACAGTTGATCCAAAATACCCAGTTCCAAGAACATTCAGAATACAATGATTTAGTATTATAACTTTCTTTTTTTTCTGTAATAATTACAGAATATGTGTTGCTAACCCACTGTCCCTGGTAAATGCTATACGATGTTCCATAGAGTAAAGATTTGGCTGCGATTAGCCTAATATGCAGAAGATCATATGCCATTAAGACAACATCCTCATATCAGTCCAGGACCCTTCACTAAGTACTGTTCGGTTCTGGAGTACACACACACACAAACTTAAACACATTCTATACATACTGGTAATTGTAAAGTGTTGTGTAAATGCAGGGATGGAATAATGAATGTTAGTACGGACAATGGAAGAATGGAAATGGTATAGGAAATTGTGAGTAAATATAATGGATGATGGTAAAATAAGAGAAGTGGGGGGAGACAAACTAGGTGGCAGGATCTCTATATATATAAGTTCTTCAAAAGTCAGTCTGTGGAAGAAAAAGTTCAATCTTGTGAAAGGTAATGCTGAACCACCTTTCCTAATAGGACTGGGTAGAAGTTTAAAGATGAATGAAAAAAAGATGATGGAATCTGTTCAGTCCTAAAATGGAAGGCTGCAGTATCTGCAAAACTACAAAACTGAGAAAAATGATAGACACTCCCTTGCCTTACAACTGATTTGCAGACACTGCAAATGGGACCCCCTAAACACTCGTGGAAAGCATTGAAGAATCACTCTGAAACTGCAGTAACTTGTGTATTAGTGTTTCACGAGCCCCAATGGGTGGCATGTCTCATTTCGAAAATTTTGCAGATACTGCAGTCTTCCATTTTAGGGCAGTGTTGTGATGAACTGTATTATATAAATAGTAGGTGACGCGTTGAGGTGGATACAAGGCCAAGAGAGACAAGGTCTGCTCACTTCCCCCCCAAAATCACCCATGTGGGCGGAGCTTTGTCTACCTCCTTATTGCGTCAGCAGGCGAATTGCTGCAATGAGCAGGAACCTCTGAGATACGTCATCGCCTACGTAGTTACCCCAGGTGGGAGATGACTCCGCCCAATTGGGTAGACCTTTTCTCTCATGGCCTTGGGTGGATACATACCAGTTAATACCATATGTATCTAGAATGCAAATACGTGGAAGGTAGGGGGCTGATGTGCTATTGATGAACAATTAATGTCAGCATATATGGTCTAGCAGTTAAAAGCCGAGAATGACAGTGACTGTAGTCTAGCATTCTCTCGTGGTAGTGTTAAGCCTGGTTTAAGTCTAACTCCAGACCCGAGACCTACGCAAGATAGCAAGATCAAGAAGATTTATTCATTTTTCCCCGTAAAAACTAGGGTAATAATCTTTAAAATATATAAGTAGTACCTTGGTAGAGATAATCAGTAATTCCGTTATAGATAGTGTGTTGTTCCCCAGTGTTCGTGATTCTTATGACGACGGGAGAAGTGGGCGATTTCTTGATGTATACGTCATTTTCGTGGACCATCACGAGCGAAGCCTCGGCCCCGGGTATCCAAGTCGCGTGCTGTAATTCCGGATGGCCGTTTGGAGATGGAAAAGGAGTCACTAACTCAACATGCCTGAAAGGGAAGGAACAAAAAATGTTGTTAATCAGTTTATATTAAAAGGGAATGAAGGTATACATAGCTGGCATTTCTAGAAAATAATAAATACACTATCGTTTTTTTATCAAAACATATTAGAAGGGAATGGAGGTATACGCAACTGGCATTTTTGGAAAATATGTAAAAATACACTTATTTTTTATAATCAACACATATTAGAAGGCACTAAAGCTATGCACAATTGGCATTTCTGGAAAATATGTAAAAATACAGTATCTTTTTTTTTTAATCAACACATATTAGAAGGTAATGAAGGTATACACAACTGGCATTTCTGGGAAATATGTAAAAATACACTATCGTTTTTTAAATCAACACACATTAGAAGGCAGTGTAGGTATACATAACTGGCATTTCTGGAACATGTAAAAATACACTATCTTAGTCCGGTCACCTATGCAAACCTTCTCACCACCTCTATGTATATCCACATCCCGGCACCCCCACCCCACCTACACCCCCGCCTCCACACATATCAAGTGCGCCACATATAGATTTTCCCTTTACTTGAAAACGACCCAGCTACCTGTTTCATAAGATCCTTGAGCCAAAGATATCCTCTTCCTTGAATGAATGCTCACTGTTCTTCCACAAATCAAACCTCCCACATTATTTCTCAGATCAATAATTGGTGTACAGCCCTAAAATGGAAGACTGCAGTATCTGCTAAAATACAGAACTGAGAAAAGTGGTAGACACTGCAGTTTTCCCTTGCCTTACTACTGATTTTGCAGATATACAAAACTGAGAAAAGTGGTAGACACTGCAGTTTTCCCTTGCCTTACTACTGATTTTGCAGATACTGCAAATGGGACCCCCTAAATACTCGTGGAAAGCATTGAAGAATCATTCTGAAAATGCAGTAACTTGTGCATTAGTGTTTCACGAACCCAATAGGTGGCATATCTCAATTTCGAAAATTCTGAAGATACTAGTTTTCTATTTTAGGCAGTATATTTATAGTAAAGAATCTTGAAGCCAATAAAACTCTTACAGATCAATAATTATTCCTCTCACTTATTCATACAGGACCTTTTCTTCATTCAAACACACCTTGCAAACTCTACTCAGCCGTCAGTGCACCTCACGGGGTGCACTGTAGGCACTGCTAAAGGTTCTTTGCAGCGTCCCTTCGGCCCCTTTCACTCTCTTTACTGTACCTCCATTCGTATTACCTTTCTTTCATCTTGTTATCCACCCTCTCCTGACAATTATTTCACAGTGCAACTGCGAGGTTTTCCTCCCGTTACACCTTTCGAACCGACTTACTCACAATATCGTTTCCAGCGCTGAATGACCACATAGGTCCCAGTGCTTGGCTTTTGGCTTAAACTTTATATTCCATTCCATTCCATGATCGTGCTTCTGGCAACGACATAGGATAGGCCACCACTGGGCCGTCGTTAAAGTTTAATGAGCCGTGGCTCATACATCATTATACCGAGACCACCGAAGGATAAATCTATTTTCGGTGGTCTTGATTATACGCCGTAGTGGTTGTACAGAAAACTCGATCGAGCCGAAGAAACTCCGGCGCACTTTTTACATGTTTCTTTTTTGGGTGACTGCCAGAGTTTTGGCCCGGTGCAGACTTAGTTGGTTATCTACAGTCTGGCCGTTTCCAGATGACAGACTTGATGTCCATCGAACTGTTAAAACTGGACGTCTCCAGACCCTCCATTCAATCTAGATCTTCTGGAGGATTAAGTAGTTTTAAGGTGCACTGATATATATATATATATTTCTAAATGATATCTGGATCCTGAACTGATGCAGCATCTTAATTCTCTCTCTTTCTCTCTTTCTTGGGTAGATGAGGGTATCAAATTGCCTTTCCCAATGGAATTAGTTCTCTCTGTCTCTCTTTTCCCTGGGTAGATGGGGGTATCAAATTGCCTAGCTCAATGGAATTAGCTCTCTCTCTCTCTCTTTTCCCAGGGTAGATGAGGGTATCATCCTGCCTATCCCTCTGGAATTAGCTCTCTCTCTCTCTCTCTCTCTCTCTCTCTCTCTCTCTCTCTCTCTCTCTCTCTCTCTCTCTCTCTCTCTCTTTTCCGTGGGTAGATGAGGGTATCATATCGTCTATCCCAATGGAATTAGCTCTCTCTCTTCTCTCTCTCTCTCTGCCTATCCCTGGAATTAGCTCGAGGTCTCTCTATTGCCTATCTCAGTGGAATTAGCTCTCTCTCTCTCTCTCTCTTTTCCCTGGATAGATGAGGGTATCAGACTGCCTATCCCAATGGCATTAGCTCTCTCTCTCTCTCTCTCTTTCTCTCTCTTAAAATACGGTAACACCGAATAAGAGAATACTCTGATAACTTGCTGATTAAAGCAAAATGTCAACAATCAAAAGGTAATAAAAAAAACATACGAGATCTAAAAACTTTTTTTTATGTCAAATTTTTCTCTTTGAAAAGTTACAGCTATTTTTATGACATTTTTTTCTTTTGAAAAGATGAAACATATATATCATGACTGCTGTTCTTGAAGAACAGTCTTTTTTCAGTTTTCTGAAAAGAAAACGATTGTGCCGGCTTTGTCTGTCCGTCCGCATTTTTTTCTGTCCGCCTCAGACTAAAAAACTACCGAGGCTATAGGGCTGCAAATTGGTATGTTGGTCATCCACCCTCCTGTCATCAAACATACCAAACTGCAGCCCTCTAGCCTCGGTAATTTTTATTTTATTAAAGGTTAAAGTTAGCATAATCATGCGTCTGGCAACGATATAGGCCAGGCCACCCACCACTTGTTAAAGTTTCATGGGCCCGTGTTAAAATTTCATTGTACCGAGGCGAAAGATAGCTCATCCAGCATTATACCGAGACAGAAAACTCGAAAGATGGCATTTTTTATCTATCTTCTTGTCTAACTATTTTGAGAAACTTCAATCTTCCTTTTCAAGGTATGTCTCCGAACTTCACTCTTCCTTTTCGAAGTATGTCTCAGAACTTCATTCTTCCTTTTCTGGCGATATCTCAGAACTTCACTCTTCCTTTTCTGGCGATATCTCAGAACTTCACTCTTCCTTTTCAGATATGTCTCAGAACTTCATTCTTCTTTCTTGTCTAACTACTCTTCCTTTTGAGAAACTCTTCCTTTTCTGTATTCTCAGAACTTCTCCTCTTCCTTTTCAAATATGTTCAGAACTTCACTCTTCATTTTCATATTATACTATCTTCTCAGATATGTCTCAGAACTTCTTCCTTTTCTAAGTATGTTAATTTTCCAGATATGTCTCAGTCAAACTTCTTTACAGATATGTCTTAATTTTTTTCAGATATGTCTTTCTTTTTCAGAACTCAGATCTTAATTTTCTAAGTATGTCTCAGAACTTCACTCTTCCTTTTTCAGATATGTCTCAGAACTTCACTCTTCCTTTTCCAAATATGTCTCATAAAGTCAATCTTACTTTTTCAAATACGTCTCAAAATTTCACTCTTCCTTTTTCAGATATGTCTCAGAACTTCACTCTTCCTTTTCTAGGTATGTCTCAGAACTTAATTCTTCCTTTTCCAGACATGTCTCAGAACTTCACTCTTCTTTTCTTTTCCAGATACTCTTCCTTTCCAGAATGTCTCACTCTTCCTTTTCTAAGTATGTCCAAGAACTTCACTTTTCCTTTTCCATATGTCTCAGAAAGTTTTCCAGACCTGTCCCAGAACTTCAATCTTTGCATGACTCTTACATTAACTTTCTGTCAAATATGACTTATGGCCAGGTTTTCATTCAACACCAAAAGAATTACAACAGTATAAAAATGTCATGAATTGTCCTCTTCAAAAAAATTATAATATTAATCTACTGGACATTTCCAGCGTCAAGTTATCAAGAAGACATTTTGTACTTTCACAATATTAGCAGAACATACAAGACTGCCATTGTTGTTCTGTTTGGAGACTTACTCTTCATTCCCACAATTCTACTTGGTGATATCATTTTGGCACATTCAAACAGTCACCCTGTTTCCTTTTTAAATCTTAGAAATGTTACCTTCATATCGTTTTTTTTTGTACCATCAAAATATTTACGATGATATTTTTTTGTATTGGGAATTTAAAAAAATAAACATTTTGTCAATATCAGTTTCTTCTCTATGCTTGAGCCATTCCCGTCCTATCATCGAAATATTTCACCCCTAATCTCCTTTTCCTGATCAAGTTTGGAGCTCCAACGCGAATATATTTTGTCCTCCTCATAAAATTCATCCGAAAATATTACTACCTCATTGTCTTCTGAATCTTCAGTGAAATATTGCTCTAATAAATTCCTTTATTATCCTTGTAACCCGTTTCGTAATATATCCCTTCCTCCTCGTCTTTCGGAATCTTTACGCTGACCAATTTTGTACCTCTCTCGTAAACTCCGTCCTAATATTCTTTTCCCGCTCATCTCCAGAAACATTCCCCTATCATATTTTTTTTTATGACTTTCGAGAACTTGACACAAACTGCGCTTTTCTCATCTCCTGGTGCCCCCCCCAAGAAAATATCTATTTTTCTCTTCTCGCCTAAGAAGAAGACCTAACCATCACGCAACCTTTTTTTTTTAAATTAAAAACTGCGCTTTAATATGCCCTTTTCTCAATCCTTCTGCAACTTGCAATGTAGCTTTATTGTTATTGTTGCGAACTTCACCGATACGTATATATTTTTTTTTTTTGCTCGCCTCATGACTTCCCGCTGAATGTTATGCAACAAAACAAATGGTTTAGCCCTCTAATGTCTCACAAAGTCAAGGCTGTTCTTCTTTAAATTCCCAGCGTCCAACGGGGAAGAGTATGAACTGTTTTTGTTGTTGGCCCAACGTGAGCCAGCAGTCTCCTCTGACATTCAGCGCGCCCTCTCCTCACCTGACGGGGGCAACTTCCTTTGCAATCTGTTGCCACATCCCTGTATACACTGCGTTTCTCTGAGTGGGGTTTGCTGGTAGGGAACACGATGCACCAATGACGATGATTGCAGCTCTAACAGCGCAACGGTGATAATAACAAAATGAAAACAGTACCAGAAATTCGTTGACAGATTACTCTATGATCTTTGTTTTTCTTTCTATTTTGAAGACAGTTTGTTCCTGAATTTCCCAAAGCTGTCACATATGCGTGTGTTACGACTCAAAATTGTAAACTGTATTTTATGCATAACAATTATATTCTATGTAGTTAGACATATATATACTTAAATATGGTAAATATTTAAGAAATCTTTTATATTGATAGCTTTTGGCGACAGCTGGTCCAGTCTTGAAACTTTGGGACCAAGGTTTTCAAAATTGGTGGTACCTAGCACAGGAACACTGATGCCTCAGATCTGCACCGTCACTCTTCCTCCAGGAAAAATGCATATTTTACCTATAAAAATTTTGCCACTTGTTCCAACAATGAATACAAATCCTTAAATTTTATACAGATACTTATTTCTGAGGTGGGAGGAATTGTCTCAAGGTCATGACCGATGTTGACCTCCCACTCGGGCATGTCAGCTTCCAGTCATGCAAGTGAGCAAGGGAAGGATGAATCCTCTAACCTCCTGTCCATCCTGGCATGTGCAATGCTAGAAATGACAGGACACAGAGTGTGGCTTGTTGTAACCTCACTTTCAAAAAAGGAACTTACAGGTTCTCTAGCAAGAAGTGAGGACCAGCTCAGCAGGTAGCATGACACCAAGAACAGCCCAGGTAGGTATACAAGCGCGCTATATTTTTCTATCATATTATTGAATTTATCATACGTCATATATTATACATTGGGAAATATGCGTTATACAATACATTTACTATAAATCCATTCCTTTACAAATCAATGATTAGAAAAGTTTTTCCCACTAAAAGAAACCTTTTAAAATGGTCATTATACAGGATTCAATTTCAGAAAAAGACGTAATAGTACCGGACTTACCAATATCTGCGTAGTAGTTCTTAGCCATCAAAGCATAAATCCGTTTCAGAATCTAAAATATTTTCATCGCTCCATTAATTCATTACCGAAGGGCAGCGGCGAGTACACACACACACACACACACAAAGCGAGGGGAGAATATCGTCCGGTAACGCGGGAAAATGACCTTAAATTTTATGAGAAAATGGAGACAGTATGGAAGAGAGGAGGTGGAACCAATCAAGAGCGCTAAGAACATGCCAGTGACGGGGGGGTGGATATGGGTGATGTGGGACTGGGGAAGAAGATACAAGGAATGGAAATAGATTGAGAAAGTTGACTCAAAGACGGTATGGAAGGTTGTTTTTCATGTTATGGGAAATGAGGAAGACTGATCCTCGATATCCCACGGAAGGAACTTTGGTACCATTAGTCAATTTTAGGGTTTTCAAAGTACTCACAAGAGAGGATCCTTAATATCAGAGGAAAAGAAGGATTTACTGTTTTGCATTTCATGAAAAACAAACATTCATACACTGCCTAAGTTTGTCAGTTGAAAAAAAAAAAAAAGACTGATTTATTTCCTTTATCATCCAGTTTGTGAACCATTTGCCAACAAATTATAATTTAAAAGTGGAGTTCAAGAAATGCATATATATATATATATATATATATATATATATATATATATATATATATATATATATATATATATATATATATATATATATATATATATATATTATTCTGTGACTTACATACTTAAAATACTATTCAAATACAATGTTCTAAGAAAATGCATAATCTACTTACTCTGTGTCCATCCGCAGAACTGTATATTTGGCTAAGTGATTGTAACGGTGGCTCTGTAGGCGTTGACGGAAGGGGGAGAGAACAGAATAGTCATCCACAAATGATTAATTTTCATTAAGATAAATATTTCAGGTTTATACTAATGCTTGCATTAAAGCATCTCATCTGAAGTAACGGTACTGCCCTAAATTGGAAGACTGCAGTATCTGCAAAAAATACAAAACTGACAAAAATGGCAGATACTCCCTTACTGATTTTGCAGATACTGCAAATGGGACCCCTTAAAGAAAGCACTGAAGAATCATTCTGAAACTGCAGTAACTTGTGTATTAGTGTTTCATGGTAGATGCTCCCTTGCCTTACTACTGATTTTGCAGATACTGAAACTGCAGTAACTTAAGTATTAGTGTTTCACGAGCCCAACAGGTGACATATCTCAATTTCGAAAATTTTGCAGATACTGCATTTTCCATTTTAGGGCAGTGTGGTAGACTGTAAGAAGTGTAAAATATCTCAGGCTATCTCGGAAAGACTGTAAGAATTTGTAAGAATATTGCCTTGAATCTTCTTAATTGTTAAAGAGCGTAAGACTGTACTTATCTATGTCTATTACTGGAACTAAATAACCTTACCTGGCGAACGTCATGTTTTAACAAAATGTATTTCTTGTCAGGAGAGACGTCGAACAATTCTATACTTAATCGACGCTGAAAAACAAAGAAAAAAACGGAAGTTAGAGGGAGAAAATCAACAGAGACCAGTTTTACAATTCTGAAAGACTTTTTTTTTTAAAGATTAAACATCATGTGGAAAACTTACTGGCTTCAAAACAATTTTGAAGAATCAATGTACAATTTAAACAAGGGTCTCAATCCTAATCGACTTCCATTATGGTAAGAAAGGTTCTCATCATCGCGCACCAGTTATAATTTTCGATTCAGTCGTCCTATGAAATTAGAGTAATAAGCTGAAAATGGTCAATTTAAAGTATATCAAAGATCTTTTATCCTATTACGAAAAGGAAGAAGTGAAAGCACAAATGCAGCGCTCTATTTAGTATGAAATAACTCCAATGTAAACAAAAATAATTACGACGGTAAATTGTATGTGTTCTACAAGCCTACAGAATTCGTTTATTCATTTTTTGTACGTATTGTTTACTACGGTAAATTTAATATTCCTAATACTACCAATATTAAGCTATGAAATATCTTTCTGAAGCTCCAGGAATCTTTCTGAAGCCTCAGGAATCTTTCTGAAGCTCCAGGAATCTTTCTGAAGCTCCAGGAATCTTTCTGACGCCCCAGGAATCTTTCTGAAGCTCCAGGAATCTTTCTGAAGCTCCAGGAATCTTTCTGACGCCCCAGGAATCTTTCTGAAGCCTCAAGAACCTTTCTGACACCCCAGGGATCTTTCTGAAGCTCCAGGAATCTTTCTGAGGCCCCAGGAATCTTTCCGAAGCTCCAGGAATCTTTCTGACGCCCCATGAATCTTTCTGAAGCTCCAAGAATCTTTCTGAGGCCCCAGGAATCTTCCTGAACGGCAAAATGACTTTACTTACGAAAGTGAAATTGGAAACCAGAGGAGTTACGGTGAGATTGGGGACGTTGAGAAGACTGACGCCCCCGCCGTCGTCT
Source organism: Macrobrachium rosenbergii (assembly GCF_040412425.1). NCBI lineage: Eukaryota > Metazoa > Arthropoda > Malacostraca > Decapoda > Palaemonidae > Macrobrachium > Macrobrachium rosenbergii. The sequence continues at coordinate 55,651,414 of NC_089754.1, forward strand.
CGGAAGACAATCTCTGTACCTGGGGAAGAAAGAAGAAGAAAACAAATGAACGTCACATGAAAGAAATATGGCGGAGAGCAGTAACTGATTGACGTGATGCGATTCAATCAATCAAAGGAACGGCTGACAGAGTAAGATACGAAACTGATGACAAGTTGCTAAAGGGAATAATAACGAAAAGAAATATATGGACGATAATAGAACTTATGCTGTACTTTTTAAGTGACGGAAAAATGATAAAAGAAAATACCCAAAATGAGTAACGAACGAACCATAAAAAAATACGTCCGATATACGAAGATACAGTGACCACATCAAAGCTGGGTTAATCAAGGGACGGGCCTCAATTTGATTTGTTCATTATATTCGCAGTGATCTGGTCGTCGGTGGCCACGGTCTAATCCGGCCATATCATATTAATTATATATATGTATGTATGTATGTGTGTGTGTGTAAATGATTGTATACACAGACATATTTATGTATGCATGTATTTATGTACGTATGTGTGTATATGCATACATAAATAAGTCTCTCTCTCTCTCTCTCTCTCTCTCTCTCTCTCTCTCTCTCTCTCTCTCTCTCTCTCTCTCTCTCTCTCTCTCTCTCTCTCTCTCTATATATATATATATATATATATATATATATATATATATATATATATATATATATATATATATACATATATATACTGTATATATATATATATATATATATATATATATATATATATATATATATATATATATATATATATATATATATATAGCTTCCAGAAAAGAAAAGAACGGACAATGATCATTGTCACATTCACAATGAAACTGCTGAAACATGGATGAACGCCCTACAAAGAACACTTCCGCAAAATCAGCCACTTCATACACCTACACACAAGGCTCACTAGTAGCACATCGAACCCCTATACACACAAGGCACAATCTGCCTCTAGCTTCAGGTAAATAAATCTCGTGTCCTCTCCAACACCTCTTTAACTCAATTTACTCATCCATTTCTTGGTCTTTCTCGCCTCTTTCCCCCCAGCAATTCTAACTGCATACTCTTTTTACCTACCCATAATCTCCCATTCCTTCCCCATAAGTTCTCATCCCATTTTCCTTTCAGACTCTACAGATGGAGTGAGAGAGAGAGAGAAAAAGTGAGAGAGAGAGAGACATGACCAAACCTCTCTAAAAACATGGAAGAACCCTTAGGGTTCAGGCTTCCTCGAATTGATTTTTCATCCTTACAGACGAAATCCATCTACCAGTCTTGTCTCTCAAAACCTTTTACCTCCACTAACCAGTCCCCTTTTCTCACCCTTCCTGTTCTTCTTGTACCTCAAATAGAATGTAAATAATTCATCTTTACAGTTTCCATCATATTTTAAACATATTCAGCATCCCCACTTCACTTCCATGGAGGAGAGTTGGTTCAACTATCCCTTTATACAATCCATTCCTGGCCTCCATAGGCACTCTCAGTGGCCTCTAAATGTTTTGCTCACATTCTGTTACCCTTGATTGCTTTGCCTGCTGTGAATGGCCTCTTTTCTCATCTCATTATCATTATTGCTTCCATTCTCTACCATCCATATTAACATGTGCGCTCAATCTTCCCGTTTCCACTCATGCCCAATACGAACTCGCAAGACTTCGTAACTCGCAAATGGACTTGATACATTTCAGCAACTCGCGCCGAGTTCTGAACGAGCCCAAAATTTTTGTGGAGATCGAACGCATTCCTAAGTGCTCATCGAATCTCGGACAAGACTCGGTAGATTTTCGTCTGTAAGGTCGAAAAATCCCACTTGAATTCGAGGAAGCCTGAACCCTAAGGGTTCTTCCAAGGACACCTTTAATTAGGCGTTCACTTGACTCGTATTGTTATCGCGAGAGTGGGCAGTGGAAAAATCTCTCTCTCTCACTCTTTTTCTCTCTCTCTCTCACTCCATCTGTTGAGTCTGAAAGGAAAATTGCGATGAGAACTGTGAATGTAATGAGGAAGATAATCTGGAAAATTTAACAAGAAAATTATATTGTGGAAATAAAATGTTATGGCGATATAAATCCTTCAGCTGAAATGAGAGAGAGAGAATAGGAGATTAAGACAACCAAGGAATTTTGACAGACGCGAATATGGCAAGGATGATAATCAGGGACTTAAAGTAAATACATGAATAGATAGAATGTTGATGAAATTTGGGAGATAAGCGGAAATGAGATATCTATTATTACTAGAGTTATTTAAATAACTCTCAAAAGGGTTTTCTCGAAGTTCGTTCTTAAATAAGAGGACAGAACTGCAGTAGACAATGTTGCAGAAGTTGGGCAGATTAGCGGAAAGAGAATGAAAGAGAACTGATGGAAAGCAATAGTTGAGAATTTCAGTTTATGATTGAAGTTTGAAAATAAGTTATGGCACTGGTCTCATAAAAAAAAAAAAAAAAAAAAATTTGAAATTTGAGGCAGCAACAGTTGTACGTACGATCTCGATACAATATCAAATCTTAAGTTATGATTTTTACTAACTAATCATGAACAGAATAAAATAAGACTTCTAGAATTTTATTAAATTTAGCCAAATCTAACCCAAGAAACAAACATAAGTAAAAAATGCGCCGAAGTTTCTTCGGTGCAATCGAGTTTTCTGTACAGCGCATAATCAAGGCCACTGAAAACAGATCTATCTTTCGGTGGTCTCGGTTTATACCTGTATGAGCCGCGGCCCATGAAATTTTAACCACTGCCCGGTGGTGGCCTGGCCTATACTGTTGCCAGATGCATGATTATGGCTAATTTTAACCTTAAATAAAATAAAAACCATTGGGGTTAGGCGGCTGCAATTTGGTATGTTTGATGACTGGAAGGTGGATGATCAACACACCAATTTGCAGCCCTCTAGCCTCAGTAGTTTTTAAGCTCTAAGGGCGGACAGAAAATGTGGACAGAAAAAAGTGCGGACGGACAGACAAAGCCGGCACAACAGTTTTCTTTTACAGAAAACTAAAAATTAAGGAAAAAATATTTAAAAAAATACATTACACAAAATCACTAAATGATTAATACAGTGACGTGATGATTCCGGAAACAGCACTGCCAAAAAAAAAAAAAATTAAGAGAAATATTTTATTAATGAAAAACATACAAAGTCATACACAATGATCGAGACAGATGCGACGATAATGCAGTTGGCACATGGCCATAACCACTGTCATATTTGGTAATATGAAGAGATGTCCCATCAAACGAGGTAATAGTGTAGGAGACGCGTGACGGTAATTCGCATTATGCATAGACATAATGCATAATTTGAACGGTGCGTAATATCTGTGCACTAACGACAATGAGAAATGGAGCGAGAATTCCAACGTACGTTCAGGAGATGCAAATTTACTTGGAAATACTGCTTATCCATTTATTATTATTATTATTATATTATTATTATTATTGCTAAGACTTTCACCATTTCGTGAAAAACAATCTGCGTAATAAAAATCCACAATTATATAGTAAATATATTACTATGTGAAATAAACAAAGACTCTCGAACACTTGAACTGATGAGGAACACCGTTCAAGTGTTCGGAAGTCTTTGTTTATTTTACAAAGTGATATATTTACTATATAATTGTGGATTTTTATGACACATTATTATTAATATTATTATTATTATCATTATTATTATTATCATTATTATTATTATTATTATTATTATTATTATTATTATTATTATTATTCATAAGGTGAACCCTATTCATATGGATCAAGCCCACCAAAGGGGCCACTGACTTTAAATCCAAACTTCCAAAGAATATGATGTTCATCTGAAAGAAATAACAGACGGTAATACGAAATACAGAAAGAAGAGATCAATTATTAAACAAAAAACATAAATTAACAAACTAAAAAAACAAACATATAAAAAATATAAGTAAATATATTAAAATACACTCAGAACAAGAACTCTTACGAGAGCCAAATACACGAAAGAAGCAAATTACTGCTTAGAAATGCAAGCAAATTCTTTTTTTATTGGCCATTTCGAACATGTTCAAATTAACCTGGCTCCATTCTCAGTTTATTCTCCAGTAATGAAGGCAAGAACCTGGATAAAAACCCATTCCCGCGAGTCGTTATCACAGAAATAAACCACCTTTTAATTTAAAGGCAGGGGGCACTGGCCCCCGTCCATATACCAGGAGGGCTATAATAAACTCCCAACAGAATTATGGTCCTCTTGACCTCGTGAATATGGCGCTCGGTCTGGATGCCCTTGACCCCAGTCCCGTTTTCTTAACCGATATGAAATATTCCACACAGGGAGCGCAGGTCGAAATGCCTACTGGGTTTGATTGCAGCCCCCTCCCTCCCCCCCCTCTCTCTCAGTCTCTGTCTCTCTCTCTCTCTCACACGCACGCACACTCAAACAAACAAGTCCTTACGATACTTCAACATACATGCATAAGCCCTAATAACAATAAATATTTAAATAACAATTCTTCTTTTTTGGACTACTCCTCTGTTTTGACGTGTATGTACACACGTACGAATTAAACTTCAGAGCAGCTTGCCAACAGGTTATTTTCCGTGTAATTACACTGTAAGCTTCCTTGAATACACGAATTAAACTTCAGAGCAGCTTGCCAGCAGGTTATTTTCTATGCAATTACACTGTAAGCCTCCTTGAATATACGAATTAAACTCCATAATAGCTTACCAACAGGTTATTTTCTAAGCAATTACACTATAAGCTTCCTTGAAAGATGGATGCGGTCTTTGTCGTAGTAACGCCTCTTAATAGTGCCACTTTGAAGGTGGCAGGTTAACTCCCACAACAGACGGATCCTGGCCGCATGATGTATGAAGCGGCACACACTCTTATTTATTTACCAGGCAGCATCTCTGGACTCGGTTGGCGAGGGCGGGGCTGACAGTGCTCTTGAGCAGGAGGCGAGATGTTTTCTCTGACTGACAATAAAGGGAGGATGTTGGAAGCCATAATTTATTGGATCTTTGTTTCATCTTCTTTGCAGGGCACCGTTATATGGCAGCGATAGTAAAGGGCTGTGTTGTTGTATCAAATTTCGTTGTTATCATTTCTCCAGTCGTACGATTCAATGGTGATCTTCCTCTTGAGCCCGACGCCTCTGCGAAGCCGTTGCCTACACGCTGCTGTGTGGTTCTCTCATTGGTAGCTGCCTAATTACTGTAGCATGAGTGGGCACTGCGTGGATGGTGGGCTAAAGGTGCTGAGTGGGACACTCACTAGCACCATTTTCATCATAAAAATTTAGGAGACTGTCTAAGAAGAGATGATGGGCATCACTACATCTTCCTGCATGGACCTGTAGACCTGATTTGGCTTCTAAAGCATCCTTGAATTGTTGTAGGCTGTCTTTGTCCTCAACTTTCATGAAGGTCTCTTAAGCATAATATCAATATACACTTGGGGTGTCAATATTCTGTTAGATCTCTACCTCAATGTAGCCAACAAATAAAAAAATTTAACCTTCAAAGTATTCACTGAGGGGAGCCCATTATGATGCTCTATATGCGTTGGTATATTGTGCCCTTCAGGCATCTCAAGGGGGACTCCTTGGCATGTCTGGCAAGGAGTTGTTAGGGTCCCCTATATGATACTGATACAGGGGGATGGGATACCCTAAAACGCTTCTTCAGTTATGTAATTGATGGTCCTTTTGACAGGCCCATTTGTGATCTGGAAAAAGTCAAGTATACTTTAGTTTAACCAGACGACTGAGCTGATTAACAGCTCTCGTAGGGCTGGCCCGAAGGATTAGACTTATTTTACGTGGCTAAGAACCAACTGGTTACCTAGCAACGGGACCTACAGCTTATTGTGGAATCCGAACCACATTATACCGAGAAATGAATTTCCATCACCAGAAATAAATTCCTCTAATTCGTCATTTGTAGAGAGGTTCTCAGCCAAGTGGGTTTTCCAATTCCCATATAAGTGGAAAAGGTCGAAGTCGTCCCCAAACTCAGAACGTTGATGACGGCCTGACAGGCACTGACCCTCTAAATGAAATTGCTGGACTATTCCTCTACATTTTCCACCAGGCTATACTTGGTATTTTCTGAATTTGATTTCATTCTGAAGGAAGGTCAGCCAGTTCTCTTTCTGCTAGAGAAAATGGTTCAAACCCTTAGTCCGCATGATGAAGGGCAATGTCTGAGTTGGAATGGTCAAGCAACCTTACATATCATAGTTAAGAACCATAGGTCTAAACCAAGGCGGGTTTGTATGGTCAGGGCGTCTCCATAAACCTAACCACCTCGGTCTAAGCCGATAAAAAACTCTAACCCCCAGTTAAGGCAAAATGTTAAAAAATAAACTCGGAGAAAGCGCTCTATTGCATAAACGTCACACTATAAGCTGCCATTCCATCTTTAAAGGAAACTGAATAATTCATAAACAAACGCAGCAGCTAAACGCTTGCACAGCGACTGGCGATAAAAACTTTTGGCATCCACTCTTGTTTTGAACCCTCTGCGTATGAATCCCTTCGCCAAACTCGTCAACAAGGGAAAGGACAACAACCCGTACACATCCCTGAAAGGACAGTTATTTGTAAAAGCTGATATTTGCGAAGGAGAGAATATGAACAAATACGCATCGGACGGGGGCCGTCCTATGCAGATGTTTAAAGTAGGGTGACTCCGTGGACTCTCCCCAACGGTCAACTGGATCTCTCGCTGTCCTTATCCCTGTGCCAGCGACGGTTGTCCATTTAAATTTAAAATGTTCGAGGCTTCGAACATTAATTAAGATATCTTAGTACGGTGTAAAAATTAGACCAAACCTTCTGTTATCACATGAAGCATACATCACCGTAAAAAAAATAGCAAGAATGGTGGAGTACGATGTAAAAACAATGGCTCGGTCCCAACGCTTTTAGTTCAGCCATAGGATAAAACACGACCGGCGTAGCTATAGGCTTTAAAATATCCTACCCCACACTCCGTTAAAGTCAGCGCCAATTTCCCCAAATGAAAAAGCGCGGCAACTCTCCAGAGCTAATATTTTGGAATCAAAATTTAATTCCAGACAAAATACATCAGTCCGCTTAAAGGCACCATGCATGCTGACCTCTCTCGACGCCTCTGTTTTTACTCGCAAAAGTATCCTAAACTGAACTGAATATAGAATTTAGGCCAAGGGCCAAGCACCGGGACCAACGAGGTCATTCAGTGCTGAAACGGAAACTGACAGTAAAAGTCTGAAAGGTGTAACAGGAGGAAAACCTCAAAGCAGTTGCACTATGAATCAATTGCTAGGAGATGATTGAGGGAAGTAAGAAGGAAGAAGGCTAATATGAAAGGAGGTGCAGTAAAGGAATGAAAGGGGTAGCAGCTAGGGGCCTAAGGAAGGCCCGCTGCAAAGAACTTAAGTAATGCCTACAGTGCACCACATGAGGTGCACTGACAGCACTAGACCTCTACTGGGGAAAAATTATTCTCACGCACAGTTAGTATCTGTGGAATTATTTCTCAATATACAACGTGATTATATCATCATTTGCGCAGCCATAAAGAGGTCGATTGAGAAAAACCCAAAACCTAAAAAAATTAAAAAAAGTGAAGGAAAAGACACACCAAATGACAGTAGAGGCTGAAGGATAGGCCCAAAAAATGGCTAATGAGGTCGAAACATCGTCTGGGAGAGAAAACTGAAACAGCAGTGGGATGAATTCTAGAGAGAGAGAGAGAGAGAGAGAGAGAGAGAGAGAGAGAGAGAGAGAGAGTTTGCTGTAGTGAGAAACAGAACCAGGAAGAATAGTAAACAGGAAAGGGTAATGAGAAATCTGTAGGAGAGAGACATCTGATGGAGATTCAAGAACACAGGGTGTTTTAGCATATCTAGTGAGCAAGAACACGTGTTTTAGCATATTAGTGAGCAAATCCTTTGCACGTGTCAGCCAGGGCCTTTGCACGTGTCAGCAGGGCTGCGTATTGAGAGAGAGAGAGAGAGAGAGAGAGAGAGAGAGAGAGAGAGAGAGAGAGAGAGAGAGGCTTTTGCGCAGGGTAGGATGAGGGAAAGAGAGAGAGAGAGTGAGAGAGAGAGGGAGGCGAGTTATGGATGGATGGGGAGGGATTGATCGGTGGATGGTTACCATAACGACAGTCAGCCCAAGCTAAGAAGAAGAAGAAGAAGAAGACGACGACGAAGAAGAAGAAGAAGGGGTCTGGAAACGCCCTCAGCCTCGTCTACGTGTCGCTACGTCCTTCTCCTGTAAATCTGGAGACTTATAAACTTATAACATACCGGATATATACATGCTCGGTAAATGCCCCTTCCTGATCTGCGCCGAAAAAAAAAAATGGATGACAAGTGAAAACCGACATATCGAAAGCATCTCCTGCGCCACTGCCTGCTTGCTAGTTGGCACCGTGACGTCATTCGCAGACGTAAAAGAGGAAGAATGGGAGAGATGCTGTATATGTATATAAATGGCCTAAAAGAAAAGGAGGAACGAAGGAGACACGGCGTCATTGCATCCTCGGTCACCCCAGACTGGCGAACTCTTTCAAATCACTAGAGCAGCAGCACATTGGCTGTCCTCGCGCTTGCGCACTCCGGATGTCTTAAAGTCCCCTTCAAAGAAGCAAAACCCAGTCCCCTTTCCCTCCCACGGCGATGCTCTTTTTTTTCATTTCTTTTTTTTTGCTTTTTCAGAGGTATAAATATAATATGCAGCGAATGTTCATTTGACTCGGTCAATTACGGATAATTACCGGATTTATTCAGTTTTCTAAACGAAGAGGTACTGGAAGGCAAAACTGTAATATATTTCCGTTAAGAGATCGTACGCTTAAATGAATGGTAATCACCTTCTGAAAGGACGAGACTATTTCTGATTTTAATGCATTGGAGATACGGTGCTTTAGAGACACGCTGGGGAAAGACGCTATTAAATGGGGGCATAAAGCATATAATTGGGTAATTCTATATACAATTTACATTAAGTACGCATATATCAGATGTATGCTTAGAATCAAACGTAGAAGGCAACCACGCAAGGTAACATTCGATCTTTTTTTTTTTATATATACGGACCAGTCTCATGGACACTTCTTTCAAGGAGAGAGAGAGAGAGAGAGAGAGAGAGAGAGAGAGAGAGAGAGAGAGAGAGACTGTCTTAGGGAAACGCTTGGATTTGTCTCTATTTTTCCGTTCCAGTCTTAAACATCCTGTATGTTCCGGCCTATAAATAACTATTTTTTTATGCAAACCAGTCTCATGGACACTTCTTTCAAGGAGAGAGAGAGAGAGAGAGAGAGAGAGAGAGAGAGAGAGAGAGAGAGAGAGAGAAGCGCGCAAGGAAACGCTTGGATTTATCCCTATTTTTCCGTTCCAGTCTTAAACATCCTGTATGTTCCGGCCTATAAATAACTTTTTTCATATACAAATCAGTCTCATGGACACTTCTTTCAAGGAGAGAGAGAGAGAGAGAGAGAGAGAGAGAGAGAGAGAGAGAGAGCAAAGGAAACGCTTGGATTTATCTTTATTTTTCCGTTCTAGGCTTAAACGTCTTGTATGTTCCGGCCTATAAATAATTAGTTTTTTCCATCACCTCTCTCTCTCTCTCTCTCTCTCTCTCTCTCTCTCTCTCTCTCTCATCTGCGTCTTCCAGGATCCAGACAACTATAAACAACTTGGAATGAGGTTCGGAAGCGCGCCGGTTGGCACTCATGTGGCTGAGGAGATAATTATAAGGTAGCGATTGTCTTCGTGACGACAAACGGGACAAGTTTGACGTCATAAGATTTTTATTATCAAAGATTTCGTGTAGCATTAATTTGCGATGACGTAACGGAACATATTTCAGTCTGTCAGTACTGGTTTATGCACAAAATCGGAAAGTAAGTTTTACGTACTTTTTCGCAGAATTTGTTGAACAAATCTTAGATGAAAAGAAAGAAAATTTCATTTCGAGTATTGTCTCTCTCTCTCTCTGTATATATATATATATATATATATATATATATATATATATATATATATATATATATATATATATATATATATATATATATATATATATATATATATATATATATATATATATATATATATATACTGTATATATGTGTGTGTGTGCATACACAGTACAAGTAATATTGTATATTTCAGAGGTCCAATATTTATCATATTATAAAGATAAAATATGTTGTAATCCCTTTTTGGAGAAATAAAAAGATCAAGCATCATTTATGGGCTATTACATATGACTTAATAAAATTTGCAAGCAGTCTTAAATTTGAATTGAAATGCATCATTCTACAAGAAACATCCTCTTAAGAGCACTTCAAATGTGTCGGGGCCTCTATTTTTCGCACAGAAACCCTAAATAAATATTTGTGTTGTTCAAACTTACGTGCTTACGTTATCTATACGATTTTGCTCCTTTGACACAAGTCTGGATTTTTTTTTTTTACTAAGTTCCATTCCTGCCGCAACTCTTGGTAGAGGTTGAGATGAACGCCCGTGCCTGCTCCATTGCTGTGCAACAATGTCTATTTCTGCTCTCTCCGAGATACTGCGTGGATATTTATACTCGGAAATCAATTGGTACTTTTATAGCAGATAGAACTGTGGCTATAATGAACAACAAGTTTTATTTTGGTTTTCAGTCATTCACGTGTCCAGAAAATTATTTAATACACCACAGAGTGAGGTAAGATGGAGCCGAGTCAATTTTAGCTCTTTTGGGAGATGAGTCTTGCCACTACCACTCACTTCAGCATTCCTTTTCTTTTAATTACGTCCGGTTCAGCTGCATCGAGTGCCTGAGGATCTATTTGTGGCTCCTGGTTCTTTCCAAGTGCCACATTTAATTGCTTTATGCTGGGTGGAGGAGGGGAAGGGGGCCCCTGAACCATTGATCTGAAGCGTTGGGATTGACTTCCTTTGCTCGAAGACACACTCAAGCACATTTTCCCTTACTGAAATTCTAAGCCAGAGAAAGGAGCTAAATCGTATGGATGTTGTAAGGATGTGGGTTTGAACAATACAAATATTTATTTAGGGCTTGTTTGTGAAAGACAGAGGCCCCTTCACATTTGAAGTGTTCTGAAGAGGATGTATTTATAGAATGATGCATTTCAGTTCAAATTTATGACTGCATGCATTTATTGACACTTGATTATGAATCTTTAAACATACTTTAAGTTATTAGCCTGAGAATTGCACGCCTGAGATTTGTACTTCTACGCCGGGTTCTACGGTATAATGTATGTAGCGTTCTGACATTGTTTTTGGTTCTATAATGTATGTAGTGTCCTGACACTGTTTTTGATAGAATAATGATATTCTCTATGACTTAATCTGCATGAGGATTGTGGTGTCTCTGTCTGAGTATGGTCTTGAACTACACTGGGGTGGTGTGATGGTTGACTGAAAGGCAAGAGCTCTGCCGTTGAGCCTCAGAAGTGAGAAGGGAATGTGGCGTCAGCTCGCTTTGTCGAGAGGTTCGTCTCGGTGGCAACAAGCTCTCTTTTGAAGAAGAAGAAGAAGATGAGGGGTTGCTCCTGTCGTATGCTCGCTTGAGTTACGTATTACAGGAGTTTTGAATTGAATTGAATATAGAATTTAGGCCAAAGGCCATGCACTGGGACCTAAAGGTCATTCAGCGCTGAAACGGAAATTGGCAGTAAAAGGTTTTAAAGGTGTAACAGGAGGAAACTCGCAGTTGCACTATGAATCAACAGTTAGGAGAGGCTGGAAAGTCAGATGGAAGGAAGAGAATATGGAAGGAGGTACAGTAAAAGGATTAAAAGGGGTTGCAGCTTGGGGCCGAAGAGACACGGCGCTAACCCCCCCTACGGGGTAAAGATTTGGATGTGAAATAATTGATGATTGACGATGCTTTTAGCGAAGTTTGTGATGAACTTTGAAGATGTTATGTTTTGAACTTTGAAGATGTTATCTCTTTTCTCTCTCTCTCTCTCTCTCTCTCTCTCTCTCTCTCTCCTTATACCCACAGACAAGAGAGGTGTAAAATGTTGGAAAACGCCCCTTTCCGTTAAAAGCATTTAAGAGAGAGTAAAATTTCTATAAATCAATGTAAGGCATCAATTTGAACACATCGCTGTCACGTGGAAATGTGATAAAGAGGAATTTCATCAAGAAGGCAAAATTCTCTTACAAGAATATTTTTGAAAATGGGAATGGAGATGACTGTCCGAGAAATTACAAAAAAGCGTGGTGATATGGCGACTCTCAATAGGGGGTCTTACTGACACGCTGATTTGGGTGAAATGTCGTGTTGATAAAATCATAATATTTTCAGTTCTGATTTTTGTATTTTGAAAGACCATGAATGCAGTCTTATGAATATAATAATAATAATAATAATAATAATAATAATAATAATAATAATAATAATAATAATAATAATAATGAATAATATGTTGGTTTGGATGAAATATCACTTGGATGAAATGATCATTTTAGTTTTCTGTAAAAGAAAACTATTGGGCCGACTTTGTCTGTCCGTCCGCACTTTTTCTGTCCGCCCTCAGATCTTAAAAACTCCTGAGGCTAGAGGGCTGCAAATTGGTATGTTGATCATTCACCCTCCAATCATCAAACATACCAAATTGCAGCCCTCTAGCCTCATTATTTTTTATTTTATTTAAGGTTAAAGTTAGACATAATCTTGCTTCTGGCACTGATATGGGCCAGGCCACCACCGGGCCGTGGTTAAAGTTTCATGGGCCGCGGCTCATACAGCATTATACCGAGACCACCGAAAGATAAATCCATTTTCGTTGGCCTTGATTATACGTTGTAGCGGCAATACTGAAAACTCGATTGCGCCGAAGAAATTTCGGCGCAATTTTGACTCGTTTACTAAAGCAACTCTTCACTCCACGTGGAGTTTTCTTGTCGTTATTCTTTTCTCCAGACTTTGACCTTGAATAACTTCGGCAACTTTGAAAAAGAGAGAGAGAGAGAGAGAGAGAGAGAGAGAGAGAGAGAGAGAGAGAGAGAGAGAGAGAGTTGGAGCTCCAGACACAGCCATGATGGCGAGGCAAAAGTTTTAAATTAGCTCCAACTGGGTCTCTGCAGCCTCACCTGTATACATGCATAAATACATACACATATATGCATCATACATACATACATACATATATATACGAGTCCTCACACTAGGATCCTGCAAGGTCGGCCAAACGGAATGCTTTAAAATCTTTTTATCAATATATAATACAATAATAATAATAATAATAATAATAATAATAATAATAATAATAATAATAATAATTATTATTATTATTATTATTATTATTATTGTTATTATTATTATGTAAAACTAAATGCACAAACACAAGTTAAAAATGATCAAAGTTTCTTCGGCGCAATCGAGTATTCTGTACATCGTGTAATGCTGTATGAAACTCTCAGCCGGCCGTGGCGGCCTGTGTCGTTGCAGTGCCAGACGCACGATGATGGCTAAATCTAACCTTAAATAAGATAAAAACCACAGAGGCTAGAGAGCTGCATTTTGGCATGTTTGATGACTGGAGGGTGGATGACCAACATATCAATTTTCAGCCCTTTAGCCTCAGGAGTTTTTAAGATCTGAGGGCGGACAGACAAAGCCTGCACAATAGTTTTCTTTTACAGACAACTAAAAAGAACGCTACCGCTTCATTTAAGTTCATACAATTGGCGTAAAGGGAGAGCGAAAACTGGATATACAAATTTGGGGAGCCTGCACCACAAACCGATTCAGTACTGGTATTTAATACGCGTAACAGCCTCGTGTTACGAAAGGGTGGCCTCGCGCATCAAATATAAGAAATCGATTACTCTGCAGAAAAGGAAAGTGACACAAAACGTGCTGAAAAATCCCGAGGAAAAGAAATGACAGGGTGATCTGGAAACGAAGATAATAACAGAAGGCGGAAAACTGAAGAATTGGTAAATGCAGGTAATCAGGACAGAGACAGGAAAGGTCTGGGGGACAAGAATAAAATGCAGGGAAGAAAATGGACCACGAAACAAATGCAAAAATGCGTAGAGACAAAGGCCGAGAGAGAAAGAAAAAATAAAAAAAACTCCCTAGGGGACTTATTGTGGACAAGATTAGTACTTGCAGCCTAACAGTAATGAGACCTTGGAAATAATTGCTTTATAATTTCCTTCATCACAGAGTATTTCTCCTTGGTATCTGCTGAAGTAGAGATAGTGTGCACGGGATATCGCAATCATGCACGGAAAAAAAATGATGTATGATAATTATCGCGGGAAGAATATGTACAAAAAAATGTTAAACAACGAATTCTGTGCGTGGGATTGCTTCTGGAGGTGGAAAGAAGGATAAATTCGATAATATTGCAAGGCAACATGTCGGGATTAAAAAAAAGAATACATTCGATAACATTACAAGGCAACATATAGGGATTAAAAGAGAATAAATTCGATAACATTACAAGGTAACATATAGGGATTAAACAAGAATAAATTTGATAATATTATAAGGTAACATAGCCTATAGGGATTAAACAAGAATAAATTCGATAATATTACAAGGCAATATATCGGGATTAAAAAAAAGAATAAATTCGATAATATTACAAGGCAACATATAGGGATTAAAAGCGAATAAATTCGATAATAATACAAGGCAATATATAGGGATTAAAAAGAGAATAAATTCGATAATATTACAAAGCAACATATAGGGATTAAACAAGAATAAAATTCGATAATATTACAAGGCAACATATACGGATTAAAAAAGAATAAATTCGATAATATTACAAGGCAACATACAGGGATTAAAAGAGAATAAACACAATCGATAATTTTACAAGGCAACATATATGGATTAAAAAGAATAAATTCGATAATATTACAAGGTAACATATAGGCATTAAAAGATAATAAATTCGATCATTTTACAAGGCAACATACACGGATTAAAAAGAGAATAAATTCGATAATATTACAAGGCAACATATCTGGATTAAAAGAGATTAAATTCGATAATTTTACAAGACAACATATCGGGATAAAAAAAAAGAATAAATTCGATAATACTACAAGGCACCATACAAGGATTAAAAGAGAATAAAAAAAAAAATTCGATCGTTACACAGAATTCTTGAAAATCAAGCAATTTTAAACGCCCACTCAACACACAAAAAACAACGGCACCTGAAAAGCCAGAACTGAAGACTTGCGGAAAACGAAACCATTCAAAAAAATCCGGAAAGTGGCACAGGACCGTGAATATGAATGAAAACAGAGTGAGAATTCAAGATCCGATAATTTCATGGTGGGAGAACAGAAAATCGACAAGAAGTTCATGACTCGATAATTTCATGGTGGGAAAATAGAAGCACAGTCAAGAACAGAATTGCTACTTAAGGAAGGACTGTGACCGGGTCAATGAGAGTGCCAACTGAGTGCCAATTAGTCC
Organism: Macrobrachium rosenbergii; assembly: GCF_040412425.1. Classification (NCBI taxonomy): domain Eukaryota; kingdom Metazoa; phylum Arthropoda; class Malacostraca; order Decapoda; family Palaemonidae; genus Macrobrachium; species Macrobrachium rosenbergii. The sequence goes on from NC_089754.1 coordinate 55,666,871, forward strand.
ATGTTTTGACAGAGGACTTGCGTGATACTGTGGTCACCCAAGAGTGCCATTAACTACAGAGGGGGTCTCGTTTAATGCTTCTTTACACTGCCAGTTTTAAGGGTTAGGAACTTCTTTACTGAATTAGCGCACGCATGCATGTAGCAAACACAAGCATAAAATGCTTGAGGATATATTCACATATATTATATCACACACACAAACACACTTACATATACAAACATATATGTATAAATAAATAAATAAATAAATAAATAAATAATATATATATATATATATATATATATATATATATATATATATATATATATATATATATATATATATATATCTCACATTACCACAGGTGAAAAATAAGAGACAGGGTGTAGGTCTGATTGAGTTTCGACTTTATTTCCAAGCCACTGACGAATGGCTTGGAAATAAAGTCGAAACCGGTCTCTTATTTTTCACCTGTGGTAACGTGTGATAAATGAATCATGTATAAATGTGATAAAAATCATCATATATATATATGTATACATATTTATAACTCAATCACGAAAATATGGAACACGATGAATATATAAATCAAGACAAAAATCCGGAATGCTGAGCAAAGGACAAGAAGTCGAAAGGCCTTGCAGTATTCCACTGTTTCCCTTTCCTTCGTGGATTTTGTCTATATATATACATATATATATATATATATATATATATATATATATATATATATATATATATATATATATATATATATATATATGTATATGTATATATACATATACATACACACACATACTGTATATGTATCAAATATTCCAACGTGGAAACCTTCAAGGTTACTGAACAAATTTTCGAGACTTGAAGATATAATCTCCATGGCAGAGACAATATATAAGAGTAAAGATTAAAAATAGACTTAGCAAAACATTTTACCAATACAGAAGTAAAAAAAAAAAAGTAAAATCCTGAAAATAAAAGATTTTAAACTTTAAAGGAGAAAGCCTCGCACCAAACTCACTCATACTTTAACTGAGTGGCATTTTCATTTGCAGGAAAGAGAAATTCGGCTCAGTACTCCACACAAAACAGTGGAAGAGGTTTGGAAGGAAAATGTAAATATTGGTGTTTCTCTTGATGCTTTTCACGTTGCTACCAAAAAAAATCCAATGATTACCCTCTCTCTTCCTCTCTCTTCTCGAATCAAACCATAAAACAATTTTTTTATAAGCATTAAAGAGCCAAACTTCTACTGTTCCGTATACAACCAGATTCTCCGTCCGGAAATGAGAGTGTCAATCAGTTTTCAGTTCTCAGAGAGTTTGGTAATAGTCATTCGTTCTTCTTCTTTTTTGCTTCACTTTTTTTTTATTAATTTTTTTGTTTAGTTTCTCAACTTCTGCACATTTTATGTTGAAATGTTTTAAGATTTTTTTTTATTTTGTATGTTATATAAGTTCTCGGCCCTGAAGAAGAAACTTGTCAGCCTCGGAATATTCGCCAAAAAACTCAATGTTCCAAATGTCCCAGTTTAAACACACACACACACACACACACACACACACATATATATATATATATATATATATATATATATAATATAAATTTAAATTCATTCTCAACCCTATTAACTTTTTGAAATCATTTCTGTTCGCCAAAGTGAATGTCCAAAACACTATCTGTATTTGGCGAAATAAAATATTTGACAATGCTTTAGCTCATCAGCACCTTCCAATATTCCACGGAGATGAAACTTCCTTCCAGCTGAACTCTATATTTGAACGAACCAGGCGACGCACATCAACTCTTCACGGCAAAAGATAAGAAGAAGAAGAGATACTCACATTTAAAGCTGTATAGAAGAGCGCACCAACGTGAGAATTTGCGAAATAAAATCTTCTTGAAGAAGAACTAAGCAATAGAGAAAAATATTTAGTAAAAAAAAAAAAAAAAAAAAAAAAAAAAAAAACGAATTATTGAAGTTATAGGGTGACATAAAATCATATTTTTGTTTTGGCAGGATAGTTATCGCCTGCTGAATGCTACCCATAATAATGTTGGTTTATACGAAAGAATTATAACTTGTAGCCCGATATATATATATATATATATATATATATATATATATATATATATATATATATATATATGTATATATGAGAAGATATTAAACAGGAACTGCCTTTCTAGGAAGAGCAAGAATTGGTGCAAGTTAGGAATGAGTGGTGGTGCTTAGGTGTGTGTAGGGGTTTGCAGTGGGCTCATGATTAACCTTCCGTGTCAGTGGATATAACCTTCCATGTCAGTGTATATAACTTTCCTTGTCAGTGTACATAACCTTACATGTCAGTGTATGTAACCTTCCATGTCAGTGTATATAACCTTCCATGCCAAGTGTATATAACTTTCCATGTCAAGTGTATATAACCTTCCATGTCAGTGTACATAACCTTCCATGTCAAGTGTATATAACCTTCCATGTTAGTGTATATAACCTTCCATGTCAAGTGTATATAACCTTCCATGTTAGTGTACATAACTTTCCATGTCAGTGTATATAACCTTCCATGTCAAGTGTATATAACCTTCCATGTTAGTGTACATAACTTTCCATGTCAGTGTATATAACCTTCCATGTCCATAACTTTCCATGTCAGTGAATATAACATTCCATGTCAAGTGTATAACCTTCCATGTTAGTGTACATAACTTTCCAAGTCAGTGTATATCAGTGTGTCAGTACATAACCTTCCATGGCTGGTGTACATAACCTTCCATGTCAGTGTGTATAACCTTCCATGTCAGCGTATATAACCTTCCATGTCAGTGTATAAACCTGCTAATGTTATGGAATTTTTAGTGCACAAGGGGATTCATCCACGATTCAGCAGTTGAAATTTGCATATACATTATATATATATATATATATATATATATATATATATATATATATATATATATATATATATATATATATAGTGAGCGAACGGGCAGTTACTTCATAACCAGAACAAAGAAAACTTTTAATACAGATATAAATCGGCACGCACAGGCTTTTGAACACCGAACAATCAGACCTCTATTTAGGTAAGGCAGACCTCACTATGAACGAGACACCGTTTAATAATAAAGAGATTCATGGTGGTTCTCATTTTTTTTTTTTTAACAAGCTGAAATATCAATGCGTTTTGATTACTGGGCGTTTAAATAGAAGTGGCTTTTGACTAATCGCGCGCGGCTGACTGACTGACTGACTGACTTGATAAGCCGACCAAGTTTTAGAGTCGGGCTTTTGTAGATGCGTCAGTTGTCTGACGCCGAGTGACCTTCTGAAGCCCTACTACAATGAGAAGCTTTCTGTGTCTCGCCTGTTGCAGCAACACCGGCCAACAACAACAATGAAGCTGTCCTAAAGAATACCTTCGTACGCCACAACAATAGCTAAAGCGTCGAGTTCAAAACGAAACCCACGGATTAAAAAAAGAAGAAGAATAACTAAATAAAAAAAAAAAAAAGGACTGAAAGCCTTTGTATTCGGCTAATGAAAGAATATCATGACGCCCTATTTCATTGTCAGCGTAGGCGTGTCCGGTAATCTAAAGGCATGCGGGCGTGCTTGCGTGTGTTCAGTTGATTAATGAAAAGGGCGTTTTCTCTCGCTTTAATGGTGGGGAAAAGCGTTAGCCGTGTCATTAAGGGCGCCGTCATGCTCTGGGGCGTATCTTTCTCAGAGCAGACTTTTTGAAAGGTCTCATCTGCGTTTCTTTGGGGGATTTCCTCTGGAGTTGGCACTTATCTATTCAATATCTCATTTCAAAAAGTCAGGCAAGTATCAGCGGACATGCAGAAATGACTGATACCGTTCTAGCACTCAGGCTTCAGCAGTAATTATCTTTTAATTACACAGTAACAACACCTCGGTTCCAGTCACGAAGCGGCATGGTTCTGAATTACGCATAAAGCCATGGAAATGAAAAGCTCCCAGTGGCAAAAATATATCTCGCTCCGCATACCAGATGGGGTTGGATATCTATAAGTGCTTTTATCATTTGTTTCATTTGCTAATGGTTCTTGTACGGTTTGTTCACCGGTTGTTGCGTGTAACTTTAGAAAATCAATTTCTCTTTCCAGAACAGTGGTTCTCAACTGGGGGGCATCAGCAATTTCCAAGGGGGGTGCGAGCCCTGGGGAAAAATTAAAAGTCCTCTAATTATATTCGTTATTCTCTTAACAAGAGTCGCTAAGAAGCAGCGTCAAGTATCTCACTAATTCATTCCCAAAAAAATAAAATCATCCCTTCTCTTTCTCTTTCTCTTTTTTTTTTTTTTTTTAAAAACACCCCTTCTCTTTCTTTTTTTTCCATTTTCCTTGAAATCTGGGAGTGAATTTTACTCATAGATGCAAGGGGTGGGGCATGGGGGGACGGACCACCTCTTAGAGGGGGCATGGTAATAAAAAGGTTAAGAATCGCTTTTCTAGAAAATGCACGTGACAAAGGACAATATTACCTGTATAAAATGTTCCCACTAGACACACAAATGCCTGATCCTGGCAAGGTTTCCCACCAAGCATTCCTAATGGACCAACCGATCTGCTTATTAGCACTTACTTGATATCCATTTCCCGTTGAATCCAGGAGGATTAAACTGGCCCGAGAGGACGTCTGCTAGGGTGAATCTGGACCCTTTCACTCTGGGTCCGGTATCAGGAGGCGTTAGGAGGACCACAGAAAACAGAATTAGGCCGCACACACATCCTATGACCAGGAGCGCGATGAGAATTCCTCGCCAGTTGCGTTGGTTAGGGGTGGAAGCCACGAGTTCCTGTGAGGGGGGAGGCGAGAGAGGAATATTAATTCCAGATTTTAAACCTGACTTTTTATTAAACCTACCATCAGCCATGACCTGTTTTCAACGAAAAGAATATGAATTCTAGATTTTATGTCTGACTCTATATTAAACCTACCATCAGCTACGCCCTGTTTTCAACGAGAAAGAAAAATGGGATATTTGCATACATACATACATACATATCCAACATGTATTTATACATACGTAAATATATATATGAGGCTCCGAAATATATATATGAGGCTCCGGGCAAGCAAAGGTCTATTCGTCACGCCTTTAGAATTTTTTTTATATACAGAATTAAGCTTCAACTACAGTGCTGCCAATTACAAGAGTACGGGAACCATTTCACTAACTGTAAATATAAATACATCCATATTGCCATTCAACTTTTGATGTGCTTCCACCAAAAAGGTGGAAGTTAGCTTTGCTCAAAGCATGATAATAAAAATCGCGCCCCATCGTCTGATTCGAGTATGAGTGCATATGGTCTCGCTATTTTTGCAAAATGTGTACAGGTTTGAATTGAACTGAACTGAATAGAGAATTTAGGCCAAAGGCCAAGCACTGGGACCTATGAGGTCATTCAGCGCCTGACAGTAAAAAGGTGACGAGAAGACCTTCACTTATGGTGGGCCCCACATTATATATATATATATACACACATACATACATATATATATATATATATATATATGTATGTATATATATGTGTATATATGTATGTGTATATATGTATGTATATATAGTATGTATGTATATATGTATGTGTATATACCCACACGTTTCCCTACTCTATTTCTCCTACTCTACGTATGAATATTCACCTCCGTACACAGATAAAAAGTTTCAACAACCTGCAGATTTTTCAAATTGCCCCCAAAAATGCAGACTTCGGTTAATTCATTGCCATTCGTGAATATTGGCTTAAAAAGGGGTATTGTAATGTTAAGAGTTCACAAACCATAGTACATGTTTACATCTTGCAACTCCATTTACCGCCCTTGCACTGCACTAATCATTCACTCATGAAAAACAGATGCTGTCAAATCACGCCCTGTTTTCAAGGCATCCTTCTGAGTCACACTCGATTCCTCTTCAGACAAAAGTCGAAATGAAACCCAGGAAAGCGCAACAGGAATGACATCAACGAGTAACGACATGAGGATCACCTGAGTCTTCCCAAAGTGGCATTTTAAAATTTTTAACAGCATTTAAGGAATGAGACTGTCAATTTATTTAAACAGCATTTATGGAATGAGACTGTCTATTTAAACAGCATTCATGGAATGAGACTGTCTATTTAAACAGCATTTAAGGAAGGAGACTGTCTATTTAAACAGCATTTAAGGTATGAGACTATCAGCTGTATAACAATCACTATTCAGATTCAGAGTTGGGTTACTTTTATTACAGCTGATATTACTACTTTACTGTTCATTCCCAGTTAAGTTCGTCTGATTCACTTTTTAAGCTGCATTATTGTATTTACTTCTGCCTGAAGAGGATCCAAAGGTACAATGATTCTTTTATGTTAGAAGATGCCTTAAGGAACGGGGTTTTAACTGTAAATCAGCGGTTCTTAACCAGCGGGTCGTTTGGGGTTTCTCAGGGGCTCACAGAGGGTTTGGGGCGGAGAATATAATTTATTTTCAAATATTTGGATTAGCCATTTCAAAATTTATTATACGGATTACGGTAATATCCTGAAGAGGGGGGGGGGGGTGGGGAAGGCCACTAGCTGATCCAGAAAAATGTGTTGGGGGCACCAATTTTCATATACATATATATGTACATGTATATGTACATATATGTATATATACATACATACATGTATATATACATACTGTATAAATACATGTTTATGTATATATACATGTATAAATTTTCTTAATTTTATCAATTCTATAATAGATTTTATATTTTTTCATTTTTATATTTCTCATTTATTATTATCTAAATCTTCAATATTATTATTTTGTAATTTTTCATGGTGAGGGGGCACGTGCCCAGGTCCCCCGCCCCCGATCCGCTAGTGGGTCATAGGATGAAAAAGGTTAAGAACCAGTGATGTAAATTTACCATGAAAAGTACATTTATAAATGTTGAATAAATACATCTCCCTTTTTTATAACTTCCTAGTTGGATTTTAATGAGCACAAATATTATCAAGTCGATAAATAATGCTAAAATGTAAATGAAATTTCAACTTCCTGCGTTTGTCTGGTTCATGATTTTTTGTGCTTTTTAATATTGTCAACAGATATATTTAAAAAATCCATCATATTTCGTTAGATTATGAGTGATAGAAGTCTACCTTTTTTTATCCGCATATTAAGATAAATAAAAAAAGTGTTAGTAATATTCTAGTACGTAAGATGTATCACCTTTTAATTAGAGGACAAGAAAATTAACTCAAATAAGAAGGCATTAATGAAATTACTTTTAAGTTCATGGACATCAACTTTATCAGTGTTGCTGTGTATAACATTATCTCGCCGTCTTATTGACGTGCATAATCTGTAATCTAAGCAGATTAACCTTTGGCAAGAAAATATCTTGACTCTCTGATCGACAATATTAATGAAAATGTAGATTGGTAATTCTTAACTAAAATGAGGGCTAGGTAATGCAACAAGTACCTGATCAATTACTCATCTTGCTCAATTTTTTATTAAAGACTTTCAAAGCTCATGTCATCCCTTTTTCCCAAAATGGAAGTTTTTTAATTATGTAAACAATCTAAAAAAAACAATACATTTATATATGTTTATATATATACATAACCAATATATATATATGTATATAGATAAGTATATATATATATATATATATATATATATATATATATATATATATATATATATATATATATATATATATACTGTATATATAAAACTGTATATATAAAACATATGCACCTTATCAAGTAAAACTAAGAATAATACATGACAGACAATTTGCACTATTAATCATCTTATGCCCTCATTACGACGTTCAACCAGGCACTACCACAAACAGTATATTTCACACACACAAACACACACAAACAGAACAAATGATATGAAAACAACACAGCTAAAAAAAAAAAAAAGTGACGAATATCATCTTATATTAATATTATACCATCTAAAATACTAAATAACTATTACACATGAAGTAGCTTTAGAGACTCTCTTCTGCAAGTGATTCTAACATTGCTGCTCAACACTGTTCAATAGTTGTCCTTAAACCAGACAGTTACTACACTTCTGTACAGAGCTAAACGTGGCTTTTTTTTTTTTTTTTACGTGTGGCACAACAGGAAGCGGACAGATTTACGAGATACAGTAACATATACTGAAGCACATCTATATATTTAACACCGTTGCAGTCTTATCGGTAGGGCGCGGCTTTGTCGCCGGAAAGAAAGCGTGGTTGGTTCGCGAAAATGCGACGAAGTCCAATGCGTAAAAATGCCACGCATGGTATTATTGTTACATCGAATCGTCATCATCACTTGGACGAAATATGGAAAGATAGATAAACTAAAGCAAGAAGGATGAATGAGAGAGAGAGAGAGAGAGAGAGAGAGAGAGAGAGAGAGAGAGAGAGAGAGAGAGAGAGAGAGCAAAAGAGAGAGTCAATATGTTAAACAGATGTTTGTTTGCTATAGTTTATAACTCAATAACCTATAGTTTCTGGTATATATATATATATATATATAATATCAATAATATATATATAATATTATATATATATATATATATAAATATATATATATATATATATATATATATATATATATATATATATATATATATATATATATATATATATATATATCCCAAAGATTGGGTGGTCCAGGTGGTGTTACCTTCCAGTTGGTAGCCCCAAGCAGACTGGCTCACGGGTAGAGAACAGCCAGAGGTTTAGTCAACCTGTTCCTGCCGAATACCCATTTTTCACTTCCTGGAATTTTGACACTCCGAATTATGTAGCTTTCCCGTTTACACCCACCAACCACATTCTTCTAACTACCACGACCATAATTGAATAAGTGAGTCAACAAAGACACAACTGAATTTAACGAACTGGAGATCATTGCAAAACACAAGGACCAATGTGTCTCAAAATTGGAAAGAACAAAAATGCAGCCACTTGTGATAACTGTTTGAATATTATATATATATATATATATATATATATATATATATATATATATATATATATATATATATATATATATATATATATATATATATATACACACACACACACACACACAACCAACATACAACATAAAATGTCAAGTGTCCTGTCGAAGAACATGCCACGAGTGGTAAATATATGCACAAAATGAAGTGAACTGCGCTTAACCACGCTATTAAATCTTGTAAATGGTCTTTAACTTAGGTCATTGGTCACAAGGTCAAAGTTTAATATGTACGAGTGAGACAAACCACTGACTGCTAATGGGCATCATGAATACAAAGGAAATCATGAGGGAAATTCTGCCCTGAAATGGAAGACTGCAGTATCTGCAAAAATACAAAACTGGGAAAATGGTAGCTACTGCAGTTTTCCCTTGCCTTGCTACTGATCTTGCAGATACTACAAATGGGACCCCCTAAATACTCGTGGAAACATTGAAGAATCATTCTGAAACTGCAGTAACTTGTGTACTTTGTTTCACGAGCCCAATAGGTGGCATATCTCAATTTCGAAAATTTTGCAGATACTGCAGTTTTCCCTTGCCTTACTACTGATTTTGCAGATACTGCAAATGGGACCCCCTAAATAAAGCATAGAAGAATCATTCTGAAACTGCAGTAACTTGTGTATTTTATGTTTCACAAGCCCAACAAGTGGCATATCTCAATTTAGAAAATTTTGTAGATACTGTCGTTTTCCGCTTTAGGGCAGAACTGTACTTATGGCGACGAGGAAATGAGTCGACTGTGAATTTTAACGGCCGAGATGAAAGCAGCCTGTGTTAATTCAGGCATTTCTTGATGCCCCACACGAACCAACATCTTTCTCAGAGCTGATGCTTATCGATGTGTGTCTCTGAGCAAAACGTCTTCAGCGTGCAGCCGCGACAAAGGCAAGCCAACAATCCATCCAGCCTCAATGCCAGCATACTGTAGCCCCAAAGCAAGAGACCACACATTCCGAAAGCTGCTCGCGAAAAAGGTTTCTGTGTGTATTTGGAAATAGTCGCGCAGAACGGAATAAGGGAAAATTCAAGTCCTTCGCTTACTGATGACGTATCCAAACGTCAAAAAAAAAGAGAGATTACTCACAGAATATGTAATCGGCTGCAAAATGCAACAAAATTGAGCAGCCTACCTTGAAAACTGTCTGGGATATGCGTCTTTGAACAAATAAAGGTATATACACTTTTACGCCTAACGCTCGAGTCAATACCACTGCCCACAGACTTAACTGTCTACAGACGTCCAGCAATTACGAGTGTAATTAACTACTGTATAATGCTTCGTAGAGAGAGAGAGAGAGAGAGAGAGAGAGAGAGAGAGAGAGAGAGAGAGAGAGAGAGAGAGAGAGAGAGAGAGAGAGTCTTGAGATTTATTTTTAAAGTAAAAATTTTTCCATTGTCCAGAGAAGTGGGCTGTATAAGACTCAGGTGTTGAACTTATTGGCTAATTGGCCAAGTGTTCAAGGTAATTCTGTGAATTCAGTCTGTTTCTTTAAAGCAAATGTAAAGTATGTAATTACAATAAATGTAAATAGTTAAGTCTGCTGATTTACAACATTTGTAGGTAAATGAATTCAGTCTGTTTCTTTAAAGCAAATGTAAATGAAGGGTGATATTTTACAATATATGTAAATAGTTAAGTCTGCTGATTTACAACATTTGTAAATAAATATATACATATATACATAAGGCTGTTACTTTACATCAAATTTAAATAAATCAAGCGTGCTTGATTTACAATATATAAAAGCAAATAAACTGCGGCTTTTGTTTTACAGCATGCGAAAATGATTTAAGAATGCTGATTTACAACAGGTATAAATGAATTGAATCTGCTGCTTTAAAATCAAAACAAATAAAAATCAAAGTAAATAAACGAGGTTTGCTTTTTCGCAATAAATAAGAATAAGTTTAGGCCCTCGCTTTCGACATTGTAAATGAAAGAAATCTGATGCTTTAGAGTTACTAATGTGGATAAATCCATCATGAGGCTTTATGCTATTTATAAAGACATCAAAGCTGTTGCTTTACACTGTTCCTTTACAGTTTGTCAGGCACTACACACCCTCCTAGCTTCGTCTGGAGTGGAGAGTTAGTGCCGTCAGCAAACCTCACGGGGTGTACTGTAGGCATTACTCAAGGTTCTTTGCAGCGTCCCTTCGGCCCCTAGCTGCAACCCCTTTCATTCCTCTTACTGTACCTCCATTCGTATTCCCTTCCTTCCATCTTGCTATCCACCCTCTCCTAACCCTCTCCTGTTACACCTTTCAAACCTACCTACGGAGGTGCAGTAAAAGGAACGAAAGGGGGTTGCACAAAGACCCTTGAGTAATGCCCACATTTCACCGCCCGAGGTGCACTGACGGACTACCCCCTAGCCAGTAAAGGAATTCCCAACGCATATGCTACATCATTAATCTCGACGCCTCATTATTTATACTGCTGAATAACTATATCATTCCTAAGTTATTCTCTCCTCGCCTGAGAACGATTACGTCCGATACAGAGGAAGGACATTTATGCTCTCCGGGGCTCGTAATTGACGCGGGGCAAATTGGCTCCAACGCTGGAGTGGATTTACTCCCTAAGTTGGTGTCAGGGCGAAATGAGATTATCGATCAAGTCATTATACCCTGTAGGAAAGTCATACACATGGATATGATTGATGTTCGTGAATAACACCGTTGCACGCGAGTACGTAAGACTCGGAAGACTGAAAAGGAAGTTTTATTTCTTTTTTTAATATATGTCGTGGGCAAGCAAGCAAGCAGCGACCGGCGCAAAAATGGTCGAAAAATCATACTATTCATGTTGAAAAAAAATCATACTATTCATGTTGGAAAAACTCATGCTGTTCATGTTGGAAGAAGTGGCAAAATGTGATTATGTGAAAGTTAAGGGCCTGACTGGATAGCTTAATAAGATTGTGTCTCAAAATGGTTTTCACGTCTAAGAAAAACAAATGATAAATGCGGCGAAGTTTCTTCGGCGCAATGGGGTTTTCTGTACAGCGTATAATGCTGTATGAGCCGCGGCCCATAAAGCTTTCGGCCACGGCCGGTGGTGGTGGCCTGTCCTATATCGTTGTCAGACGCACGATTATGGCTAAATTTAACTTTAAATAAAATAAAAACTACTGAGGCTAGAAGGCTGCAATTTGGTATGTTTGATGATTGGAGGGTGGGTGATCAACATACCAATTTGCAGCCCTCTAGCCTCAGTAGTTTTTAAGATCTGATGGCGGACAGAAAAAGTGCACTTGTCAACTATGAGATCCCCTTGGGTATAAGTTATTCTCCAGGTCTATATAGTGAATTCGGTGTTAAACGATGTTTGTGAATATACAGAAGTTTGGCGTGTGTGTGTGTGTATATATATGTATGTATTATGTATATATATTATATAATATACTGTATATTGTATGTATAAACTGTATATATATATATTTATATATAAACTATATATATATATATATATATATATATACATATATATATATATATATATTTATATATATACATATATAATATATACATATATATATATATATATATATACATATATATAATATATATATATATATATATATATATATATATATATATATATATTATATATATATATATATATATATATATATAAACATATAAATATATTATATATATACTGTACATATAATAAAACAAGAAAGAATAGTTTTCATTTTTGAAAGCTTGGTATTCGCTAATACCCTAAATAAGCCACTTATTCCCGCTTCCTTCCTTGACTAGATTATGCAGAGGAAGAAAAATTCCACTTTTAATATTTGAACGGGAAATCTTGAGGATCTAGTTTGGGAGCGTTGCGTGTGGAAGACAAGGTCGCCGCGTAAGATTGGAGGGACTGTGGTCAGATTAACAGCGGTATATCCAGATTTAATTTGCAGAAAAGTTGACTGAAGAACAGTGAAACAATTTTATGGGGATGGAATGGACAGCCTGAATAAATATGGTGGTGTTATGACGGAAAGATACTTCTGTCGATTTTCTGATAGAAGGGGAAAACCTGACTCGGACTGACTTTGTCACCAGCTTTCTAGTAAATGTGCTTTTAAACAAACAGGGCCATAGTATATGTGCTTTTAAATAAACAGAGCCATTCTCGCTTAGTGGATCAGGAAACCAGAAAAAGTAATATTTGATGAAAAAATATTGAATAATTCTAAATCACCAATGCTATACAGCAATCGAATTCTATAACTTTCATGTGTACTTAATAAACACGGCTTGTTTTTCCTGCATCCAGTAGGACACAGGAAAAATTCTGTAAGGGAATCTCTATACCCGTGGTTCTTAACCAGGGGTGCTCACAACCCCCGGGGGTGCAAAGCCGGTTCCTAAGGGGTGCGAGGATGCTTATGAATAATGAAAGCAAAATATATTTTTATATACGCATGTTATTTTTTCTGCAAAAAAAATCAAAATAAAATAAATAAATAATAATAATAATAATAATAATAATAAAAATAATAATAATAATCATTATTATTATTTTTTTATTTCAGCAACTGAGGGGGTGCGAGAACTGAATGCTGATTTGAAAGGGGTGCATACATTGAAAAAGGTTAAGAACCACCGCTCTACACCCAGCGGGGATTTATGCGCTCTGGGTAACTATTACGCCTCGGCGAAATTTATGTTTAACCGATAGGTCCCGTTTTAAAAGTAAGTTACGTTACCCAGGTAATTCCCTAATCCCACTGTGATTTCTTATAGCCAAGGAAAAAAAAAACTCGATTCTAAATGGCGACAAATTTACAGCTGGTAATTTTCTGGGGGGCACGCTTCCTGCGCTATAGTGAAATTATCCCATTTTTCTTCGGAGGGTGCTTCCTGCGCCATAGTGAGATTATCTCATAAAGTTGGTCTTACACAACACTGACATTTTTCTTTTCTAGAGCAGTCTAGCTTAGGCTTTCCGATTTTTTTCTCTGAAGACATGCAAATTTAGGTTCTTGGAAACTCACTGAAAGACAGCAGTGGTCTAACGAATGTGACCTGTTCTGCCCTAAAATGGAAAACAGCAGAATCTGCAAAATTTTCGAAACTGAGAGCTCGTGAAACACTAATACACAATTTACTGCATTTTCAGAATGATTCTTCAGTGCTTTATTTAGGGGTCCCATTTGCAGTAACTGCAAAATTTTGCAGTTTCAGAATGATTCTTCAATGCTTTATTTAGGGGGTCCCATTTGCAGTAACTGCAAAATTTTCGAAATTGAGATGTGCCACCTATTGGGCTCATGAAACACTAATACACAGGTTACTGCAGTTTCAGAATGATTCTTCAGTGCTTTATTTAGGGGGGCCCATTTGCAGTATCTGCAAAATCAGTAGTAAGGCAAGGGAAAACTTAGGTATCTACCAATTTTTCTCAGTTTTGTGTTTTTGCAGATACTGCAGTCTTCCAGTTCAGGGCAGTATTAATTAATAAAAGCAACATGATATTTGTTAAGCGCAATATAATATTCAACTGAAATATTTCAGAGGACGTGATGGAGAAAAGAAACTAAAAGACAAAACAGATAATGATATACAACTGTCATCAAAAATCATAACATTCTGGACAACATACAAGAATATATCGCTGAATATGGAAACAACGATACTTATAATAGCAATAACGATACTTATAAGAGCAACAACGATACCTATAAATAGCAAGTCAATAGCAAACGTCACACAATCAAACCCCAAAATCCAAAATTTTGTGCATATGAAATGACCTTGTGGCATAGGCTGAATTGCCAAGTTCTCAACAATTGATGGATTTGATCAAAATACCGCTTGAGTCAGCGCCCCTGCTTCCTCTCTCTCTCTCTCTCTCTCTCTCTCTCTCTCTCTCTCTCTCTCTCTCTCTCTCTCTCGCTAGTGATTCAAATGATTTATTGCTTCTTTTCTCCGTTGGGTACGAGGCCAGATACCCAACACGGAAATAATTGAAAAGAATTCCCCCTTCCATGACAGCGCCAATGTTACATCCTAGTCTCCTGGGAAGGCGACATGGCTTCCATCTGGTTAGCTGCCCTTACGTAATAGGATTTACTTTTCTCATATAGGAGGGGATCGATGGGGATACTTTCTTATTAGCACGGCCTCAACACGCATGCGCGCGCTCACGCAAACAACACACACACATACAGTCATTAGGGAAAAGGTTGCTAGCCCTATAGTCTTCTTGACCCCGGTTAAAATCAACCACAGTTGCTTAACTACCACGAACATAATTCGCTGCTTAGGTCACCAGAGGAACAGCAGGTATTAATTGTAAACGCACAAATCGAGACGTCATTCTCGGCAATGAACTACTCAAACACACATATAAATATATGTGTACGTGTTCTTGCAGTTATGTATAAGTATATATATTGTGTACACATGCACACACATGCATATATATATGTGTGTGTATATTTACGTACGTATGCAAAAATTCACTCCCAGGCGCTAGTATTTATTCGCAAGTCTACTGGGGTACAAATGCATGATCTGTCATTCCATGCATCGGCACTTTTAAATACAACGCCATTTTTTACCATCCTTCTTAAATATTTCTCATCTGATTCGCGAAGATAATTGAATAAACACGAAAACGCTTAGTAATTAATCTGTCAACCATTCTCCTCTCCTATTGCTTTCAACTGTAATCATGTGCAAATTTTGTCTTTTCCAAGCATATATATAACTAGAAAACATACCTATAGGTATAATAAATATATTATATATAATATATAAATATATATATATTATATATATATATATATATATATATATATATATATATATATATATATATATATATATATATATATATATATATAATAATATATATATAAAGAACTCTGACAGCACTGTGGAGGATGACGAGGTTGTAAATACCCGAAGGTCCTTTATTGAGAACGACCATAAGTTTTTACGACGGCCGTGAGCTCCTCGCCGGAATATGCAGGGTGGAGTGTGGTATGTCTCTATAGGCTGTTTAATATCCTCGTGGATGAAGCGTTGCAGCAGAAGTCAGACAAAGGAGATAAGCTGCAGGTGTGAAATTGTGAAGTAAGAAAGAGGTTCATGACCGAAAAATGAAGTAGATGTTTATATACGTTATAATATTGATCGCGGATAGTAAACACAAGTTCCAGAAACTAGCGAATGAATCTGAATGAATTTGTGATAATTGAGGGTTCAAATTAAATGCTACCAAGAGTAAGGTTATGAAAATAAATGTAAACAAGATTGCTGGAGTCTAGACACCAGGGAGATGGAGCAATGAATATTTATATGGATAGCGAAAGAATATATATTGAGAATAGAGAGTCGACATTATTTTTAAAATGGAGGAATCTCATTGTTTAGTGAGTCATAAAAGTAAACAAATAGAGATCTAGTTTATAATAATTATTATGTAATTCACTAAGACTTAAAAAAAAAAGCTTTTAATAAGTGTGAAATTATACTTTATAAAGGTATGAATATTTATGCAATAGTCTCTGTAAAGTCTTTTGCAAAGATATATATGTGTAAAAAATTTATCTAATGTATATGATTTATAGCTGGAATAAAGGGTTCAGTTCAGTTCAGTTCAATTCATAACGGTAGGAGAGAAGTAAGGTCAGGAAGGTAACAGCGTGGGTATGTATGTATGAATGTGTGTGTGTGTGTGTGTGTGTTGTATGTAGAGGAGAGCTGGAGAATCTAAGGCGTACATGTTCGTATGTAGGGGAGAGCTGGAGACTCTAAGGAGGTCAAAGCTAGAATATATGATAGGATTCTCTTGTCAGCTCTTCTTCCTGGAAATAAAATGTGGATGTAGAATGCGAAAGAAGGAAATAAACTTGAGGGTGCTGAGATTAATTTTTTGCATTTTATTTTTTTTTTTTGCATAACGATTCAAAGGGTGAAATATATGGCGATACACAGAAATGGTAAAAAGATTAATGAAGGTTGTATTTCATCTGGGTATTTTGAAGTAATCTGGATGTAAATGGCATATGACAGTTTTCTTGTAAGAGTGAAGAAAGAGGAAATGAAACCTAGAGATTTAGCGGATTGTGCAAAAGGACCTTACCATCTAGGAAGAAAGACAGTACATTAGCCTATATATTAAATGCTCCTTAGAGGCATGGACCAGCTAATATTTTGGAAGTTTTATGAGCAAGGACTCCTAGATATAAAAGTATGAAAGTGGCAGTGTGTCAGCTGTCACGCTCTGCTCTTCTCTGAGGCCACTCGATGCCGTGGGAAACGAATGCTGAATGCATAATATCTCTTCATCTATCGAACTGAATTGAATTTAGGATTTAGGCCAAAGGCCAAGCACTGGGACCTATCAGGTCACTCAGCGCTGAACCGAAAATTGACAGTAAAAGGTTTGAAAGGCGTAACAGGAGGAAAACCTCAAAGCAGTTGCACTATGAACCAATTGTTAGGAGGTAAGATGGAAGAAAGAGAATATGAAAGGAGGTACAGCAAAAGGAAACGAAAGGGGTCGCAGCTAGGGGCCTAAGGAAGGCACGCTGCAAAGAACCTTTAAGCAATGCCTACAGTGCACCGCACGAGGTGCATTGACGGCACTTTACCAACCCCCTTCGGGGTTATTCATCTATCGATCCCTCTATATGTGAGAGTTCGCGCGCATAAGTCTATTTGTATTGACAAGAGTAATCTCGAAAACTCTGCCCTCGGCACATGACTTCGCCTGCTCAGCCCTCCCCCCCTGCCCCCCACCTCCCCTTGTGTCATGAAGGCTTTGTTCCCCTTTCTTTGCACGTAGTAGTTTTGTATCGACCAAACGATGGTTACCTAAAATAAACTCGAAATTACTGTCGGCTGGTCAAGGCACCGGCCTTCGATTGGTCCTGCTTTGGCATATTATAAGTTGCATTTCTTGGTTTTCAAAAAAAAAAAATAATAATAAATATAAAATAAAAAAATATTAAAAAAGTCATGGGAGGATCCAGTATTTTTACAGAAGAAAGGTTCAGTTCCTGCGTCCTTTGAAGAATGCATGCCTTCTGATAAAGGCACATAAGTTATTTTACTATAATAATCAAATCTTTTACCGTAATAATTCAATCAAGTGCTTAGAAGGGTTGTTTAGTTTTGCTTGATTGCACACACACACACACATACACACACACACATATATACATATATATATATATATATATATATATATATATATATATATATATATATATATATATATATATATATATATATATATATATATATATATCTCCCCAGAAATCTTTGTCTTAGCGGTCACCCAAAAAGAGTGCCGAAAGCCTCAAAGTCTCAGTTAATGGGGAAGAGTATGGCATCAGGGACCTCGAATAGATATGAAGGATTAAAAGCTTCCTGAGAAATCGAATCTTGAGGATATCGTATGAATTAGGCAGTTTTGGACTGCCTAGAGATGTCTATCTATCTATCTATCTATCTATCTAGAGAGAGAGATTATGAATAAGCAGTTTTTGACTGCCTAGAGATATCTATCTATCTATCTATATATATATATACATATATATAATACATACACACACATACATATATAGAGAGAGATATATATATAGAGAGAGAGAGAGAGAGAGAGAGAGAGAGAGAGAGAGAGAGAGAGAGAGAAGAGAGAGATTATGAATAAGCAGTTTTCGACTGCTTACAGATATATCTATCTATATATATATAATACATATACATATATATACACACATATATATATATAAGAGAGAGAGAGAGAGAGAGAGAGAGAGAGAGAGAGAGAGAGAGAGAGAGAGAGAGAGAGCCTCCTCTCTTGAGGGTCCTGGCAATCACAGTTCCCAACCCACAGGGACGCCGATAAGAGAGAGAGATAGAGTAATAACGAGTCCTTGCCGCCGCTCTGTATAATATGGAGTCCCGAATACTCCAGGAACCTCAATATTACGAGGTCACAAAAATACCACAGAAATGGATGCAAAGTTGCGAGATAAACTGAGAATTGAACGAAGGGTGAAATGGCGGATGTCTGCGGATGACAGTACATGGCTGAGTGAGGAGGGTGAACAAATAAGTAAAAAATGCGTCGAAGTTTCTTCGGCGCATTTGAGTTTTCTGTACAGCCGCTACAGCGTATACGCAAGGCCACCGAAAATAGATCTATCTTTCGGTGGTCTCGGTATAATGCTGTACGAGCCGCGGCCCTTGAAACCTTTAACAACGGGCCGCATTTGGCCTATCCTATATCGTTGTCAGAAGCACGAATATGGCTAACTTTAACCTAAAATAAAATAAAAACTGCTGAGGCTCGAGGGTTGCACTTTGGTATGTTTGATGATTGGAGGGTGGATGATCAACATACCGATTTGCAGCCCTCTATCCTCAACAGTTTTTAAGATCTGAGGGCGGACAGAATTAGTGTGGACGGATAGACAAAGCCGGCACAATAGTTTTCTTTTACAGAAAACTAAAACTGCATTCTTTAATATAGATATACATATCTTTACAAAGACACCCAAATACAGAGATACGCACACATATATGTACATATAAGTATATGTATGTGTATATGTGTATGATTAAAGATACGTACATCCAGATTACAGAATGAGGCATTATATGATCAGTTTTTAAAACGATACATGACAAAATGATGTTTTCTCATTCCATACAGAACAACAGTTCAAGCGAAAACATTCTCCCCGAAGAAACGTGTAAAATACTGATCTGGTTTTCCAAATTCTGCATTTTTTCGCCTCCAGACCCTTTGAAAGACTCGGATTGAATTTCAGTGGCCTTCATGCACAACAAAAGAAGAAAATGTACTGGCGAGAAATTGGGTTTATTTTCTTTCACTTGCCACAAATGTAAGGACTTGAAAAGGAAATGTTGCTGGAACCTGAACTCTGTTCTTAGTTACCAATGGTTTGCTTTTTTCTGAAAAATACAAAGAGTCATTTGGTAAGGGAAAGGATTCAAGTCTCCCCTAGATTTTGGCATCAGAAACATTTGTAAAATATTTAATTTCTTAGCGCAATGGTTTCTTTTTTTCTGAAAAATACAAAAGAAGAAGAAGAAAAGAAGAAGAAGAAGAAGAAGAAGAAGAAGAAGAAGAAGAAGAAGAAGAAGAAGAAGAAGAAGAAGAAGAAGAAATGAGTTTAAGTTTTTGTAAACAATCATCTTATTTCCTGATAACTACAGTTAAAATTGATTTATCAGCGAGTGATAGTTTTAAAATATTTTATTCCACTGCCTAGTTCTGCCCTAAAATGGTAGACTGCAGTATCTGCAAAAACACAAAACTGAGAAAAATGGTAGTTACTCCCTTGCCTTACCACTGATTTTGCAGTTACTGCAAATGGGACCCCCTAAATACTCGTGGAAAGCATTGAAGAATCATTCTGAAGCTGCAGTAACCTGTGTTTAGTATTTCACGAGCCCAATAGGTGGCATATCTCAATTTCGAAAATTTTGCTGATACTGCAGTTTTCCATTTCAGGGCAGAGTTTTTTGTACAATAACTTCATGCTTCAGAGATTCATAGGTGCGTTTTTATGAAACTCTCCTTCTTATAAAGCCAGTTAGCCTTGAAGAAATCTAATATTTTTGGTTGTACTCTACATAAAATTGGTGTCATGTCTGAAAATAGAAACTAAGTTTGTCAGAGTTACTTCAAGACATATTCATGTCAGCATTACCACTACCATTACTGGCAATGATGACAAAGACTGAGAAAATAATGAGAATAAAAATATCTACCTTTGCTGAAGGTAATTTTAAATCAAAACTATATACCCTCAGCTCCATGGGGGACAAGCTACTTGGACTTTTAGATTGCGTAGCTGGAACTACATCTATCACTTTTTTGAGATGCGAGTTTTCCACTGCTTGATTAAAGTGTTACTACAGTATTCTTACTTCGAAAGTTGCAAATCAAACTGAAGCGAAAGGAATGGTTTCATAAACATAATACAAATACGCAACATAAGCCACGAATCTACATGAAAAAAATCTTGCAAGTCCCAAGTTTTTCTCATTTCTTCAAGGCTGTCTCAAACCGGTCATAATAAAGATGGATAAGCCTCATAAATCTCCACAGTTTGGACAAAAGTGCCGTCAAGAAATATCTGGGTAAAACACAGGCACTGTCAATGCACGGCGTGATGTGGAAGCACGGATAGAACTAGCCCCACCACTGCTGGAGTAAAATAAGCCAAACTTATAATCAAGGGTGGCATGCCTGACCGTGAAAATCAAACAAAATAATAACGAGTCAAAAAATGCGCCGAAGTTTCTTCGGCGCAATCGAGTTTTTTATAATTTGTATAATCAAGGCCACCGAAAATAAATCTATCTTTTGGTGGTCTCAGTATAATGAATGCTGTATGAGCCGCGGCCCATAAAACTTTAACCACGGACCGGTGGTTGCCTATACTATATCGTTGCCAGATGCACGATCATGGCTAAATTAACCTTAAATAAATAAAAACTACTGAGGCTAAAGGGCTGCAATTTGGTATGTTTGATGATTGGAAGGCGGATGATCAACATAGCAATTTGCAGCCCTCTAGCCTCAGTAGTTTTTAAGATCTGAGGTCGGACAGAAAAAAGTGCGGACGGACAGACAAAGCCGGCACAGTAGTTTTCTTTTACAGAAAACTAATAAAAAGAGAAGAAAATTTAAAAATTATCTGGGATCATACAGGTCTGTCAAGTTGTGTGACAGATTCTAGTCCGAATGTAGAGAAATGGCAACATCATTAAACTTGTCATTCCCTTAATCCCCGTCCCCATACAGAGTGCCAAGCGGATGGCAGAATCTGACCAATTACGCATCAGAAAATCAGTCCAGAAAACAATCTCACCAGTAAAGTATAATATTTGGTAAGTAATCTCCAAATCTCCCCAACAGGAGCGTGTTGATATCTATACGAGCAAGATCCCAATCTGAGGAAACTTAGGTGAATTGACAATATTGCTGCATAAGCGCAAAAATCCTTGTTTGCATACTTGAGTAGAGCGAATGATCTGCAATTCACACTGATAGGAGCACAACAGATTTTATTTGGAGAATCTCAACTGTCCTTGAGGATTTACATTAAAAGCGCTACACATTTCCCAAGCTTGAACACAGCTTGAATTCTGGAGAGAATTGGATTTAAAATAGTTATTAGTTACCAGAGTATTGTCTTAATTGCAATTTATATAAATTTAAATTCTACATCTCCTTTTTATGAAAATAATAATTGTTATGCACGTGAAGTGGCTTTTACTTTTGTCTTTATTAATACTTATCTACTTTCTAAAGACTTGCGGGTAGCAAATTCCTGAGATGAATGCTAGTATTGCATCATACATGGTTTTTATGGCCGTGCCCCTAGGTTAGGTTAGGTTGGTTTAGGTTAGGTTAGCTTGGATTGAGTTTGATAAGATTCACAGCTTTAATTTGGGTTTGGAAAACATAATGAGATTATTTCAAGAAAATTCTATGGTTAGTTTTTAAGATATGGCGTCCCGCTTTTTTCAGGGAAAGGTCCCGTCACTCGGTTACGTCTCGGGAAAATACTGCCGGGTAACCTCTAGATGATGTGCTTGCAGTACTTCTTGATAACATACATACCGAAATATTAAAAGTAAAATGAAACTGATATTCCCTTTCAATGATAAAATAATTATACCCATGTAAACTTTTGTTTGTAATGGAGCTAACTAAATATACTCGAATTCAAAACGCAACATTTACTGATCTTCTTGGTAACTCTCATCTAAAACTAGATTACCAGGAGTCCGAAGACGACACAGAACAAGAGACGCACGGTTTTCGTCGGAACGAAATACGAGGAAAGGGGGACCATTGTCTCAATCCACAGAATTCGTTTCTTGCGGGATTTCAAGAAAAAGGTCAGTGAAATCGTAAATTGCAAGACAGTCTGTTCCGAGAAATTTGAAAATGCGTGACTGTTTGTTGTTCAGGCGTAATTATGTATATATATATATGTATATATATACATACATACATATATTTACTCCTAACTCAATAAGATTTTTAGTAGAGACAACAAGTAAAATTGAAGATCACACGAAATCACTAAACTTCCGACGAAAAAAAAAAAAATCGTCACTCAAGAACACCAAGCAT
Source organism: Macrobrachium rosenbergii (assembly GCF_040412425.1). Taxonomy (NCBI): domain Eukaryota; kingdom Metazoa; phylum Arthropoda; class Malacostraca; order Decapoda; family Palaemonidae; genus Macrobrachium; species Macrobrachium rosenbergii. The sequence continues at coordinate 55,690,052 of NC_089754.1, forward strand.
AAACTTGATAATACTGTCACCTGCTTTCCAATCTTTGATTTCTGTGAGCGCTTCTGCGTAGACAGCGGCTGATTCCTTATTCACTGGAATATCAGTCGAAATGAAATAATATCGCGAGCAAAGGCCGATCTAAATTGTACCATGAATTCCGTGAGAGATCAAAACATTGGATCGAACTTCTCTCCAGAAGGACTTAGTTTGACAAAGAACGTTAAATTTATCAACGAAAACAGATTTTGCTTTGAACAGCTATTTTTTTAATCCCGTATTATTATTATTATTATTATTATTATTATTATTATTATTATTATTATTATTATTATTAGATGAAAGCTATTCACATGGAACAAGCCCACTGACTTGAAATTCAAGCTTCCAAAGAATGGTGGTTTCAGCCTCCCACCGCAGACCCTACACTGCAGCAGTAACTGCTCTTATTTTTTCTGTGGCCTCATCTGTATTTATTAAAAGTATTTTTATATATGCGTACGTGTGTGTATGTATCTATGTATGTATGTATGTGTGCCATTTAATATGTATCATATATATGTATATATGTATGTATATATATATATATATATATATATATATATATATATATATATATATATATATATATATATATATATATATATATATATATATATATATATATATTATATATATATAACAGCTAAGGAACATACCCTTCCTACCCAATCAAATCAAACCTCCTGTGGCCTCAACTGACCTCCTAGCATGCAGATACAACAGGCTCACGATACCTACAAATAGTTCAGTCCTTACCTAACCGGCCTAAAGGTCAAAAGCCGTATGAATCCTTACGAACCCGTATGAACTTAGTTAGCACTGAGAAATGAAAGTGTTTTATACTTCTAATTACGGATATTATTTCTCACGAATGACTGCAAGACTGTGAGACTTTCGCTTCTGGTGGAACTTTAATGAGTTCACATAGCTAAGGTCAAGACTGCAAGTTGACACGCGAACCTCCAAAAAAATTACTCGTAAAATTAATGTGTGCTCCAAAATCTTATATCAGGAATGAAGCCAGTAAAAAATTGACTTCGGCGCAATCGAGTTTTCTGTGCAGCCGCTACGGCGTATAGTAATCAAGGCCACCGAAAATGGATCTATCTTTCGGTGGTCTCGGTATAATGATGTATGAGCCGCGGCCTTTGAAACTTTTAACTACGGCTCGTTGGTGGCCTACCGTATTTATGGCTAACTTTAACCTTAAATAAAATGAAAACTACTGAGGCTAAAGGATTGCAATTTGGTATGTTTGATGATTGGAGGGTGGATGATCAACATACCAATTTGCAGCCCTCTAGCCTCAGTAGTTTTTAAGACCTGAGGGCGGACAGAAAAAGTGCGGACGGACAGACAAAGCCGGCACAACAGATTTCTTTTACAGAAAACTAAAATCTGGTTGTTCCATTACTTCGAAATTAAAATCTTGCCTTGTATCGCATATCTTAGTTTAAAGTTTATCATTGTCGGCTTTAATATTAATTAATATCTAAATAGCAGGCCATTTCATAAATGTTATTATTCGCATTAGAGATCTCAAGGAATGGTATATTATGGTATGAAGTGTGTGTGTGTGTGTGTGTGTATATATGTGTATATATATGTATATATATATATATATATATATATAAATAAAATATATATATATATATACATATATAAAATTTAACTACCAATTATACCCTTTGATCTGAAAAAAAAAAATGCAAAATTACCAATGGATTTCTTGTCTCGAGCCATGTCAAGTATCAAGAAATGCATCATTGAACAATATTTGTCGACAACTTAAAGCTTAATTCAATTTTACGATTTAATTCACACACTTCTTTTGTGGATATGTCCACGTTCGTTAACATTTAAATAAGCATAGACATAAATACCTGGCACTTGTAAACACACCAAAAAAGTCACTCATCATTTTATACACACACATACATATATATATGTATATATATATATATATATATATATATATATACATATATATATATATATATATATATATATATATATACATATATATATATATATATATATATATATATATATATATATATATATATATATATATATATTACCTTCATCACTTACACAATTGTTTTGTGCATTACTACGGATACATGACAATGAGGACTGTTAGCCCTAGAAAGCTTGTAGCTTCTCCTGAATAAATATATCTCCGCTAGATACCATCCAGTTTCAATGAGGGCCTGTTAGTACATATATCATATATGTGTGTGTGTGTGTGTTGGCGTATGCTAACGAGAAATCGTCACTAGAGTTAAAGAGATGATGGATTAATAAAAGAATAAGAATCAATCGAAAACACCTACAGCTCCATAAACGTCAGTCAGAGAAAGTGGCATCGCGCTCCAGAAAGAGACACTTCTTAGGACCTCGGAAAGGAAGGCGGCCTCTGGCGTGACTGAATAATTTCTCGGACTTAACTCTGTTATGATATTATGATTCCTTTCACTGGAGGTCAGGTCATCCTGGAGGGAGGGAGGGAGGAGGAGGGAGAGAGGGAGGGAAAGAGGGTAGTGGTGGTGGTTCGAGCTCTTCTTACTTTAAAGTTGATAGACCTACACGAAGGACATTCATGAGGAGGATTACTTCTGCCGACACAGGTAACACAAATATTGGATTTCTATATTATTTCTCCCAATTCCTTGATCGTAAATTGACTATTTCCGTCTGTCTCAGTTCCTTATTTAATGTAATAATCTAATAATCTTTAGTAATAATCTTTCATATGCTTATATTTCTTGCCTCTTGTCAATGGAAGTGTTCAATTATGAAGTAATCTAAACAAATGTTGGATTCTTCTATTATTTTTCCCAATTCCTTGATCGTAAAATGACTATTTCCTTCTGTCTCAGTTCCTCATTTACTGTAATAGTCTTTAATATGTTTAGAGTTCTAGCCCCTTGTCAATGGAAGTGTTCAATTATGAAGTAATCTACACAAATATTGGATTTTTATATCATTTCCCTAGTTCCTTGATCGTAAAATGACTATCTCCTTCTGTCTCAGTTCCTCATTTGCTGTAAAAATCTAATAATCTTCAATAATAATCTTTCATCCGTATACATTTCTTGCCCCTTGTCAACGTCTAATTACGAAGTAATCTACACAAATATAGGATTTTTATATTATTGTCCCAATTCCTTGATCGTAAAACGACTGATTTCCTTCTGTCCCAGTTCCTTAACATGTTTACAGCTATATCCCCTTGTCAATGGAAGCGTCCAATTACGGAGCAATCTGTCGATTAAATCTTGGATGAATGAATATTTATGGGGCGGATGCGGTGACTAACTGCTTGCAAGGGCTTCTAATCAAGGATGGAAATTAGGCGAAGGGATCTAAAACACGACAAAATGTTGCTGGATTCTTACGCATATGGGCAGCTCTTGGATCCGTTATTCAGTGAGTCCATGGACGTGAAACTTGCCCTGAAAGTTTCAATGTTTCATTTTTATTTTTGTATTGATATATTTCTTTAATGCCCAATTTTCGACATACATAGGGTTTCTTGTTTTTAATTATCAATCTTATGAAGTCATAATGTTTACCATATACTGTAAGGGCTCCTATAAATTTTGAACATACAAACCTATAGTTTCCAGATAATGGCAGTCATATTTTCTCTAAGTATCTGTATACGAAAACAAAGTTTACTTGCCCATGTGCAACTTTTGTCACATGGGTATGGTACCTAGTGCCCGCTCTGCAATTCTCGAGGAATAATCTTTTTTTAGTTTTCTGTAAAAGGAAACTATTGTGCCGGCTTTGTCTGTCCGTCCGCGCTTTATTCTGTCCGCCCATAGATCTTGAAAACTGCTGGCGCTAGAGGGCTGCAAATTGGTATGTTGATCATCCACCCTCCAGTCATCAAACATACCAAATTGCAGCCCTCTATCCTCAGTAGTTTTGATTTTATTTAAGGTTGAAGTTAGCCAAAATCGTGCTTCTGGCAACGATATGGGACAGGCCACCACCGGGCCGTTGGTTAAGTTTCATGGGTCGCGGCTCATACAGCATTATACCGAGACTACCGAAAGGCAGATCTATTTTCAGTGGCCTTGGTTATACGCTGTAGCGGCTGTAGAGAAAACTCGATTGCGCCGAAGACACTTCGGCGCATTTTATACTCGTTTTTTCTTGGGTTCGAAATTACTAGGTTATCAGAAGGTACCATACTTTACGTCGTAAATCACTAGGTTTCGTCATCACTACCCTATGGCTGCTAACCTGATACAGAATCACCCCCAGAAATTTAATTCCCCCCCTTTTTTGGGATGGGGGATTAGTGTGGGGAGGGTTATATTTCTGTGGTAAAGTTTTTCTATTGTTTTAGTATTTTTTGTGCTATTGCCAAATGACAGTTATTATCGCCAATATTATTTTTTTCAGAAAGCCATTCTGTTCTCATAAGCAGTTTGATAAGTAGACAGAAATGAGTCCTTTTCACAGGACCTACTTTAGGGCACTGCCCAAAGGTACCCTTTTAAAAGCTCAACTTTGTTTGTTGTGATATACCATTGGGGTATTTTTTATTTCATCGCTGTCGAGTTCCTCAAATGAGTAGATCTTATTTTATGTCAAATCCATATTTTTTTGCAAGATCTTGGAAAAACGCCAACTGTCCAATCCATATGAACAGCAAGTTTCACTGCGCTTAACATATACGCTTTTTTAGATTGTAAAAAAATTGTAAGCAAATATCCTTAGTGAGTTCAGTGATTCATGCTGACTCTTTTATCCATGTTTTTAAACCAGTATTTGCTTAATTACAGAGACTCCTTCACCTTCAAGAGAAACTCTTGCTGCCTTTTTCAAAAGACCAGTTCCAAGCAAAGTAGAGCTTCAAAATATGGGATATTTCCCTACTGAAGAATACTGCTCTAAATTGTGGAAACTGCAGTATCTGCAAAATTTTCGAAACTGAGTTATGCCACCTACTGGGTTCGTGAAACACTAATACACAAGTTACTGCAGTTTCAGAATGATTCTTCAATGCTTTCCACGAGTATTTAGGGGGTCCCATTTGCAGTACCTGCAAAATCAGTAGTAAGGCAATGGAAAACCGCAGTATCTACCATATTTCTGTTTTGTATTTTTTTGCAAATACCGCAGTCTTTCATTTTAGGGCAGAATACACCACCATTTCCTCTCAGATGCTTCCGTTGCCGACGTTATGGATATGCCACCAAGGCCGTTGTGGAGGACAAAGTGTTCTCTGCAACCTGTAGCAAGGAACGCGAGACCCAAGAGCGTTTGGATGAATTCAGTAAAGGAGAACCAACCGTTCTCAAGTGTCCTAACTGGTCTGAATCACATCATGCATGGTTTAAACGATGCAGCGTCCGACCAGTTCGCATTGCAAAATTAAAAGCAAGGGTACAGCTACGAAGGCCGACTCCAAAACCTGAATTAGTATCTCCGAAATCGATATTTCATTAAGCAATAAGGACCGCAGACAACCAAAATGACCAGTGAAAACATCAGTGGCTCGGAGAGAGAGACCAAACCCTCCACCATCGTCCAAACTTGACCACACAATTAACCACACCTCAACCCCCTTAGCTCCGACCTCAATAACTCATTCCGTAAATGTTTCCATTGTCCCCCAGTCCTATCCTTTTCTATATCTTTGGAAGTTCACAGGGATGAAATCGACAGTTTTATTGTTCACAATGAACAACTCGAGTTATTCCTGTTGCAATTTACATAGCATGTTACGAGAGGGACCAAATCAGCTTTCAGAAAAGGCAAGAATCCACATCCATGATTTTGTTGCCAAAGAACCAAACCATTTTAACAACCCATCCATCTTCTACCACATCCACCCTCTCCAGCTTTCTGTGTGCACACAATTTGGATCTGTTATTCGCTACGAAGGACAATAATATTGCTCTGCTTCCCTTAGTAATGGTTTTTCTTTCACAGTTCAGCCGCTTAAAGTCTAATGAACCGAATCTTAAAATATTGCTTTATCTCCAACTTAGTCTAAGCTAAAGCTGTCTCAACTTAAACTTTTATCACTTAGAACTCCATCGCCTTACTGAAGATAAACAAACGAAATAGTTATACACACTCACATTCTACACTCCTCCGTGAGGGGGGGCAAACACTGGCCAAGAACCATTAAATACACAAGACGACGTACATTTCTCCTAGATAAGATAAACAGCTACAAGTCTCCTATCTAGTCTAGACGAAAAAATAACTTTATATCCTACTAAAACTCTTTCCCTTTCCTCCATCGATCCTCTATACTGGAAAATCGAAGCTTTCTTCCTGTCGTAACCTTCGCGAGTAAATGAAATACGGTGAGAGGACTCCGTAGATTTTCCTATTTTCCCGACATCATCTCGTACGTTAAACATTTTAGTTTTCTGTAAAAGACAACTATTGTGCCGGCTTTGTCTGTCCGTCCGCACTTTATTCTGTCCTCACTTTTTCTGTCCGCTCTCAGATCTTAAAAAATACTGAGGCTAGAGGGCTGCAAATTGGTATGTTGATCATCCACCCTCCAATCATCAAACATATCAAATTGCAGCCATCTAGCCTCAGTAGTTTTGATTTTACTTAAGGTTAAAGTTAGCCATAATCGTGCTACTGGCAACGATAAAGGACAGGCCACCACGGCAGGCTGAGAGTTTCATGGGCCGCGATATAGGATCACAGGCCACCACCGGGTCGTGGTTAAAGTTTCATGAGCCGCGGCTCACACAGCCGAAAGATAGATCTATTTTCAGTGGCCTTCATTATGCGCTGTAGTGGCTGTACAGAAAACTCGATTGCAATTTTTTACTTGTTTCTACTATTGACAGGCATCTTACGATTGAAAGAGGTTTCAACCTTGCCTGCCCAACTTACCATTTCATTCACGACCATCAATATATCTGTTTCGTATCATTAGCATGCCACTTATGGGCTGCCTATGAGCTGGCAGAAGGCTAGCGTGATCTCAACGAAGAAACAGCCTCCTGTTTGTCTAAACGAGGACCCCGAGGGAAAATCTATCTAAAAACAACGAAAATACGAAAAATTGGCTCAGATAAGTGACAAACGACGAAAGCTGGAGGTACCAAAGAAAGTGGAGTGTGGCAGATACCTATGGAAAAACCAGTTTCTGATGATTTCGAGTTGCAATATACGCCTGAAACTTGCAATTTTGGGATTGTGAGATGATTCAGCTTTATAAAGAACGCAACAACATGAAGCATGATATTATTCTGTGAAACTCGAAATGTTAACGTTGCCTCTTTCCTTCTTGGACTGTGATTTCCAATGAAGTGCTGGATATAAAAGAGTCACATCACCTATGAGACTAATTAGTCTCATTGGTAATGTGACTCTTTCTTACCCATTACTTCATCAGAAATCACAGTCCAAGAACTGAAGGAAAGAGGTAACTTTAACATTAGTTTCACAGAATAATATTCTACTTTATGCTTTTGTGTCCTCTACAAAGCTGAACCATCTCAAGTTCAAATTTCATATTTCCAGTTTTAAAGTTTTTTTATGATCAGAAAAGAGGAAGAAGTGAGGGAATGTCTTCCAGGAAGTCGTTCCACGTGTCACACACAGGCCTCTCAAATCGAGAACACCAGGAAATGAGTAGATGTGGAAGATTCAGAGCAGAAACCGAGGTGGGCAAATGATGAGGAAAACTCAAGAGGAATTGGAGATCAGTGATAAAGAAGCAACGATAAATAAGGAAAAATACAGCATACAAATGAATACTGATATAAAGAAACCGCACATGTTTATATACACACACACATATATATATATATATATATATATATATATATATATATATATATATGTGTGTGTGTGTGTGTGTGTGTGTGTGTGTGTGTGCGTGTGTGTGTAACTGAATCACAAAAATATGGAACGTGATGAATATATAAATAAAGACAAAATCCACGAAAGGAAAGAGAACTTACTTTACTTAGCTAATGGAGTTGTGCAAGGCACTCCATTGTTTCTCGTTCCTTCGTGGGTTTTGTCTATATATATATAAATATTTACATCTGCTGCACAAATATTCAATTCTGCAATGAAGAAAAACTGCACTCATGAATTTCATTTCAATTTGGGAGTAAGTTCTGAGTACTGAAATATTAAAAAAAAATCGCACTTGCAAGCAAAACAAGTGAAAAGTACAAGTGGCATGAAGAAGTGTTCAGACACTGCAAAAGGTTGGGTATCATTAGTGGTCTAAACACCAAGTTCCTTAAACTGGCTTTGAAGCATAGCACCATATCAAAAGTAATGAGAAAACTTACGTCTCTGAAAGATTCAATATAAATTATGCATATTGACAATATTCACATTTACAAAACAAAACCAAACGGAATCCACAAAATGGTTTTGCTGAAGGATAAATGTTCTCCAGTAGTATCACCACTGTAAAATATATCGAGATATAAAAATATAACAATGACTTCCATACAATCGTTAATTTTAATGATTCAGTTCAACGTGAAGAAAATCCCACAATTAGGATTTTGAAAAATGGAAAAAAGTTGTAAGATAAGGAGACATCTCTGTCCTCTAGAGGACAAAAACCTAATCCTCAAAAGTTAACAAGAGCAGGAAGCCACAAGGGTGTAAGACGATCCCCAACAGCTGATGTGGCTTGAAATCTGAGTTGTGCAGATGGTCTGTTGACAGATTTCTTTTTCACTTTGATAAAAGTGTAAAACACAAAAAAGTGTCATCCACAAAGCAGACATGATAAAAGGTAATTGCATCCAAAATGTTCAATATTCAAAATATTCAAAGAATTTTCAAAAAGAAAGTTTAATGATGTAAATATCAATTTGTCTAAATTCTGCTAAATTTTTTTTTACACAACTGCATATCTTGTCTGCTGCAACTCGTCATTAGAATAAACCTAATTTTATTCTCACAAATTTGCTATGCACAGAAAAAAGCGCCAATCAATATGAGGAAAATGTGCTACAAAATTTTTTACTCATATTCTCGACGATAAGCAAATCACTAGAAATTTAAAGGCTACTGGGATTTCTTCAGTTTGGCTCAAGCGCTGATGAAGATACCTCCTACCGAACTAATGATTCAGTGCATTTCCTATTCAATAACTATTAGCGAAGAACACAGATGTATTAATCAGCTTTACGAAAAAAAAAAAAATTGTTTCCACAGAACCTTTGGGGTTTACGTAAAATTTTTTTCATTTTCCACAGAACTTTGGGGGTTACAAAAAAATTTGAAATTTTCTACAGAATCTTTGGGGTTTACTAAAAAAATATTTCAAAAAATTTTTCCACAGAACCTTTGGGGTTTATGAAAAATTTTTTTTTTAAATTTCTACAGAACCTTCGAGGTTTACGAATACATTTTTTTTTTTACATTTTCCACAGAACCTTTTGGGGTTTACGAAAAAAATAAAAAAGGTCACAGAACCTTCGGGGTTTGTGAAAAACAAAAATTTAATTTTTCCACAGAAACTTTGGGGTTCAAGTCTTCATTAGAATTCTCCTCTCCAGATAACAGTCGAAAGAATCACTTCACAGCAAAATGAGCTCTTCTATTTAAAGACATGAAAAACAGCCGAGAAGGGAAAAATCACGCGTATTCCCCAGTTATCTTTTGAAAAACGTTCGGCGTGTGTTTCCCCTGCTCGATATACCACCCCAGGCCCTTTCCTTTTTTTGTGGTGGGGTGGGGGGGGGGGGGGAGATGCTCGTTGAAAAATGTTTCCTCTTATCTACGATTTTCTCTCATTCTCTGTGTTCTTACCCTTCAAATTTCGCATTATATTTATTCAGCGGGTGCTTGCTAGAAGAGATTTTTAAAGAATGCTTCCATATTATGAATAACAATAAGAAGAAGAGGAAGTTGATACCGAACAAAAGCTTCTTCTATGTTAATTTTGATGAAGTATCTGGACATCGAAACTTTATGAAAAAAAATTCTTTTGAGGAAACAAAATGACGAAAAAAACCAAGATTAAATTTTCTCTCAAGGCTTGATTAGAAAACTAATTATAAGATGCTCCCATTATACCACAACTTAGTAGATTGATTCCAGAGAAAAAAAGTGTATTTTTCTAAACCATATTCATATAGAAAAAGAAAAAAGGTTTCCATCAAGGATGATGAAATCGCCAAAGATTGAAGCCCTCGCTAAAGACTGCATCCAAATGAGGATTTTTTTTTTTTTATGTAACTTTCAGCATCACATCTTATCAAATAAAAGCAAAAAACAAAAATCTCTAAACGTATGATTACGCAATAAAACATGGCAATGTTCTCGCGAGACTGATATACAGTTTCAAAGAGATAATCCTGTACACAAATAAAATTACCTAGTGATAAACTCGACTGAAATCTTCGGGGAGAGAATTTGCATATCTAATCATCCACGGCAGTGCAGTTGAATGCATCATTGACTGAGCAAAGAAAAGGACTTCACAAGGGAGAATCAGATTGACGGTGATATAAACACTGAAAGCATTTTGGAATCAATCAATTAATTTTACAACACAGCATAAAAATTCAAGTGTGAAGTTAGATGAGTGAGAATGTGTCTCCTTGTTTATCCTTTCAAAATGTCAGAGGACTGACGGCATGAAAGTTGCAGATGGTTTAAACCAAGGGCAGGAGAAAGAGAAGGTCTGCTCGCCTAAAATCCCCAACGTGGGCGGAGCTTTGTCTACCTCCTTATTGCGTCAGCAGCTGAACTGCCGTAATGAGCAGGTATACCTCAAAGGTACGTCATCGCCTACGTAGTTGCTCCCGGGTGGGAAGCGACTCCACCCAAGTGGGTAGATCTTATCTCTCTTGGCTTTGGTTTAAACTAGGGACAACACAACGCGGAAAATGATAAAAACGAAAGGCGGAGAGCTGTGCAGGAAGAAGAGGAAGAAGCAAAGTGGGAACCAGCAAAAACGGGAGGAACAGACGCAGCGAATACAGGCAATGAAAGCCAAAGGGCCGGGGCGGCCTAACCTTCCCCCCCCCACCCCCGGCAGCAGAGGATTAGAATCGATAGGATCCACTAACTCCCTATTGTTAAGTCTTCCCGACTTTCCGAATCCGAACGGGTCAATATATTTTCACTGACTTCACGGAATTTCTCCACATCAATTGGTATTACTCTTCTTCTTATTGCTGGCTCCTTCGTTTTTCCTTTGCCGTTTCCTGGAAGGCTTATTTTCTCAGCGCAGGTTCCCCCTCGTCTTGGAATATATAGGGTTTAGGTCAAAGGACGAGCACTGGGATCTAAGAGGTCATTCAGCGCTGGAACGGAGATTGAGAGTACGTAGGTTTGAGAGGTGAAACTGAAATGGTTTTTAGCAGAGATGGAAAAAAGATATGAATGGAGGTACAGTAAAAGGAATGAAAGGGGGGTTGCAGCTAGGGGCCGAAGGGACGCTGCACAGAACCTTTAGTAATGCCTACAGTGCACCTCGTGAGGTGCACTGACGGCACTAACCCGCTAAGGGGTCCCCTCGTCTTCCACTTCATTACCTATTCATGCAATTATCGTTAACTATCCTTCCTCTGCACTATATAAACCCGATGGCCTCAGTCGTGTTTACAGTTATGCGTCACACCGGGGCATCTCGCGTGTCTTTCGCTGACCTCCATCTTAACAAGTGACCTTGACCTCATTCACTCGTTCAGGAACTTTTTAATTAAACCCTTTCATGTTTATGACGAGCCGAAAATACTACTCATCCGAAAAGCACGTTTGTATTCCTTTTAGTCTCCTTGATTCTACATTAATTCATTTTCTACCCAACATTTTCATTCGGGCTACGTCAAAAGCTTGCTTCCAATCAGAAATGTTTGTCATCTTCGCTGAGATTTTTTGAGTTCAATCATAATTCTTCGGGAAGCATCTTGCAATACAATGTCTAATCCATTAACTCCCTCGAAACTCTGTCACTAAGAAAATGCTCCAGGCGGTGTTATTTGCCTCACTGGTAATTCTGACGACGAACCTTTTCAAAGGGAATGTCTCAAAAACGCTTTCTTCCTAATGAGTCGCCTTCATATTCGGCAGCGGTATTCTTGGCTGAACTCGGGACCCACCATTCTTAACTGCGTGTGTATACGTGCTTTGAGTGCATACTTCGGTCTCCTCTTTAAACACGTTTTAATTTCTCTTTTATATAAAAAGATTCCATAGATTCCCTTTCTAGCTCTAGAGTTATGTAATTTTGAAAACTCAATCTACATATTTTCCAACCTAAGGTATAGTGTACTTGCATGCTTTAATGTTGGGTAAGTTAAACACACGCTTCAATTTCTCTGGTGTATAAAAGATTCCATAGATTCCTTTTCCAGTTCTAAAGATTCCATAGATTCGTTTCCCAGTTCTAGAGTAATGTAATTTTGAAGCCTCAATCTACTGTACATATTTTTCATCCTAAGGCATACTTGCATGCCTTAGTGTTGGGTAAGTTAAACACGTTGTAATTTCTCTTATATATAAAAAGATTCCATAGATTCCTTTTCCAGTTCTAGAGTAATGTAATATTGAAGCCTCAATCTACATATTTTTCAGCCCAAGGTATACTTCCATGCCTTAATGTTGGGTAAGTTAAACACACGTTTTAATTTTTCTCTTATATATAAACAGATTCCATAGATTCATTTTCCAGTTCTAGAGTAATGTAATTTTAAAGCCTCAATCTAAATATTTTCCAGACTAAGGTATACTTGCATGCCTTAATGCTAGGTAAGTTAAACAAGTTTTAATTTCTTCTCTTATATATAAAAAGATTCCATAGATTCCTTTTCCAGTTCTAAGTAAATATAATCTGAAGCCTCAATCTACATATTTTTCAGGCTAAGGTATACTTGCATGCTTTACTGTTTGGTAAGTTGAAGGCAAATCACAACTGGATTACTCAAAGGTAATTTAATAAGTGGTGCAGGAACATTTCACTATACTGTAAGGAATTCACGAACGGGTGAAGAGATATTTCTGTATTGATCCTGAGAGAGAGAGAGAGAGAGAGAGAGAGAGAGAGAGAGAGAGAGAGAGAGAGAGAGAGAGAGAGAGAGAGAGGAGTAAATGAATATCAAAGGGGCCGTGACAATAAAATAATTCTGGGTAATTTTTTTAATTATTAGGAGAGAGAGAGAGAGAGAGAGAGAGAGAGAGAGAGAGAGAGAGAGAGAGTAAATGAATATCAAAGGGGCCATGCCAATAAAAAAAAATTCAAGGTACATTTTTTTTTCACTATTAGGGGCGCCTGACCAAAATTATGTTTCCCCAAAAATAGAGGCTGTCATTATCTTCTCTCTTTTATCTCCCGCGCCATAATCAGCATAATCCACATTCGTGCGAGTCTCACCTGGTATAATATAACAAAGTCTTATTATGAAGAATACATTTATGATTAGGTCAATGGTGCGTTTTTTTTAGTTTTCTTTAAAAGCAAACTATTGTGCCGGCTTTGTCTGTCCGTCCTAACTTTATTCTGTCCGCCCTCAGATCTTAAAAACTACTGAGGCTAGAAGGCTGCAAAATGGTACATTGATCATCCACCCACCAATCATCAAACATACCAAATTGCAGCCCTCTAGCCTCAGTAGTTTTTATTTTATTTAAGGTTAAAGTTAGCCATAATCATGCTGCTGGGAACGATATAGGATAGGCCACCACCGGACTTGTTGGTTAAAGTTTCATGGGTCGCGGCTCATACAGCATTATACCGAGACCACAGAAAGACATCTATTTTCGGTGGCCTTGTTTATACGTTGTAGCGGCTTTGCAGAAAACTCGACTGTGCCGAAGAAACTTCGGCGCAGTTTTTACTTGTTTCTTCCAGAATATTATATAAACCTCTCGTTCCTTCATGATTCTAAGCAATATGGCGGCTATGGTTGATGGAAATCAGTGCTGTACTGCGGAGACATTAGTCAGGACTATGTATATCTATGTATTTATTATACCGGTATTATCTCCAGGCGAGTGCTTAAGCCAGCTGCAACGAGGCTTAGAAACAAAAATTTATTATTATTATTATTGGCGACAATAAAAATTCCTTCGCTAATTCCGGGTAAATGGCTGCTGTTAGGCCTACGGGATCCCTCTAATGACACAGCTTCGCGTGGTCATAATCATTTGCATGTCAGGCTGCAATACAAATCAATATAAAGCCATATGTATGGCAACATTAATCCTGAATGGGTAGATTTATACGAGACCATGGCCACTTTGTGGTTAACTGCTGTAGATGATATATTTTTCAATCTGGCGAACACTTGCTTGCAATAGTTACTGAATGTAGATTTCTTTTTAGGCAAGGTCACAAATAAATGTATCCATATGTACGTAAAGATAAATGCATTACAACGGCAAACAAAAATCTATATTTGTAGCTATTTTCATGATATAAAAAATGATTTTAAAGCAATAGTTGTTTTGCATGTCAAGGGAAGTTTACATAAATAGCTAAATAGAAAGTCTTGGATGATTTTTTTTTCAAAAGTTTTGAATGATTTATTTTCTAAAATTCTTGAATGATTTTTTGTCAAAGGTTTTGAAAAATTTTTTTTCAAAAGTCTTGAATGATTTTTTTGTCAAAAGTCTCGAATGATTTTTGTCAAAAGTCTTGCATGATTTTTTTTTTTAAATTCTTGAACAGTTTTTTTTCAATATTCTTGAATGGTTTTTATTTTCAAGTCTTGAATGATTCTTTTTAAAAGTCTTGAATGAATTTTTTTTCAAAAGTCTTGAATGAATTTTTTTCCAAATCTTGAGTAATTTTTTCAAAAGTCTTGAATAATTTTTTCAGATGTCTTGAATAATTTTTTTCAAAGGTCTTGAATGATTTTTTAAAAAATTCTTGAACTAATTTTTTTTTCAAAATTCTTGACTGATTTTTAAAAAATCTTTAATGATTTTTTCAAAAATCTTGAACGATATTTTTTCAAAAGTCATGAATAAATTTTCTCAAAAACTATGAATGATTTTTTAAAAGTCTTGAATGATTTGTTTCAAGTCTTGAATTATCTGATTAAATGATTATTTTTCTAAAAGTATTGAATGATTATTTTTCAAAAATCATGAATGATTTTTTTCATTTTCTTAAAAAAAAAAATCTTGAAAATTCTCTCATGAAACATTTCCTACACGAGATCCATACGATTGTTTTGACTCCAGCGGAAATTCAATACAGCGTTTGTAATCCGACAGAACAGAGAAGGGGGCCTCATTTCCACCCGATTATATTCCCGTCAGAGGACAACACGACAAGGCCTTGGCGTCTCTTATCGTGATTCCTTTGCAGCTGACTTTTATGCCAGTCGTCGGCGTGGTTCGCTTTCAACCTGCGTTACTGTGTCTGTGTTTGGTAATACAGGAATAACATTGTTACAAAACAACCAGAATATAACGGCTTTGCATGTTATATATATATATATATATATATATATATATATATATATATATATATATATATATATATATATATATATATATATATGTATATATATATATATAATATATATATATATATATATATATATATATATATATATATATATATATATATATATATATATATATATATATATATATATATATAGAGAGAGAGAGAGAGAGAGAGAGAGAGAGAGAGAGAGAGAGAGAGAGAGATTTTTTCTTAAATCAGACTCGTAAATACATTTAAATTATGAATATATTGATCAATACAAAATGCTTGAGAGAGAGAGAGAGAGAGAGAGAGAGAGATTGTAATCTTGATGGGAAAGAAATAATTATGTACAATTAATCCACATGAAGGGAAGAGTGAACATAAACGAGCGAGAGAGATATTTATATATATATATATATATATATATATATATATATATATATATATATATATATATATATATATATATATATATACATATACATACACACACTATGGAGCCTTTGTATATCTCTGTACTTCACAAAATGGACTGCACGCTGCAAAGACCCTTCAGTAATGCCTACAGTGCACCGCATGAGGTGCACTGACGACACTACCCCCAAACGGGGCCTATCTATATGGTAAAACCCTTCACTAAAAAATGAACAAAATCAGGTCATCCCTTAATGAAAAGAGGACCTGACCTTCCAAATCTGATTTGTGATTTTCATTAACAACAGAGATTTCCGAGAGAAATTGGGGAAAGGGAATCATTGACACGCAGACAGGAAAACTGAGACGCCGAGTTAATGAATCTGAGGAAAGACGTTTGAAATGAGGGTGAGCACGGAGAAATGAAAGACCTATTACGGTGATCACGACAGAGAGAGAGAGAGAGAGAGAGAGAGAGAGAGAGAGAGAGAGAGAGAGAGAGAGAGAGAGAGAGAGAGAGAGAGCTTTTTTTATATCAGACTTCGTAAATGCATTTAAATTGAGGTGAATTTATAGATCTTTACAAAAATGCTTGTGAGAGAGAGAGAGAGAGAGAGAGAGAGAGAGAGAGAGAGAGAGAGAGAGAGAGAGAGAGAGAGAGAGTGCTTTTTTTTTTTTTTAGGTCAGACTTTCGTAGATGCATTTAAATTTAGATGAATGTATGGAGCTATACAAAAATGCTTGAGAGAGAGAGAGAGAGAGAGAGAGAGAGAGAGAGAGAGAGAGAGAGAGAGAGAGAGAGAGAGAGAGAGTCACTCTCCCTTGACTTTTTGTATGGCTCTCTCTCTCTCTCTCTCTCTCTCTCTCTCTCTCTCTCTCTCTCTATATATATATATATATATATATATATATATATATATATATATATATATATATATATACTATATTTTCATTTCCTCTTTCAGCAACATCAAATTAGACATGAATATAAAATATAACAGGATAAAAAAACCATACTTATCAGAAACTGCTACGAGGGAAAGGAAAAATCTCCAAATGTAAAACAAATCACTGTGTAAGCCTTTCCCTTTTCGATTTGGAACAACTGGCAAATTACACATGAATATAAAATATAACAGGATAAAAAAAACATTTATTTAAAATCAAAAATGCATTTACATTGAGATGAATGTAAAGCCTAAAAATCTCCAAATGTAAAACAAATCACTGTGAGAGAGAGTGCATTTCTTTTTTCAGACCTTTGAATGCACTGGCTGAGATGAAAATCAAATTAGATCAAAAATGAGAGAGAGAGACAGAGAGAGAGAGAGAGAGAGAGAGAGAGAGAGAGAGAGAGAGAGAGAGAGAGAGAGAGAGAGAGAGAGAGAGAGAGAGAATTCTTGAGTAAAGAAAGAGAAAGCCCTAAATTTTTTATATATATATATATATATATATATATATATATATATATATATATATATATATATATATATATATATATATGGGTGTGTGTACATATACATATATCCAAACATGTTTTAAATCTTTCGTGCTTCAGTTTGGTTTGCGTGCCTCGTATGCCCCAAAAATTAAACCCCTCTCTTGTATTCTGCTGCAATTATCCGTTTGACATGCCTAAAAGCGCATTTCACGGAAAGGAATTTAGCTTCAAATAATACAGGGGGCCATCTGATAACCAACGTTCGTCTTCTGATCTAATGAAATTAGTTACAGCCTCATAATGAACGTGCTGCAAATCTTTTGAAATGACAAAAGAGGAGTTCTGATCTAAATTTATTTAAATATATATATCATCTTTTCAGTTACAGCCTCACAATGGATGTGCCGAAAATCTTTTGAAATGACAAAAGAGGAGATCTGATTCCAACCGTAAATTTTTATTTAAATATATCTTTTCAGTTACAGCCTCACAATGGACGCGCTACAAATCTTTTGAAATGACAAAAGAGGAGTTCTGAATCCAAATTTATTTAAATATATCATCTCTTCAGTAAGAGTTTGTTAACGCCACCTGCGTTATTCACGGCTTAGAGAACAACGGGCAGAGCAAATAAGGTTAAGTGGACCGATCTGGAAGTTGAGAAACCGGGATCACGCAAAATACAAAGGCCACTCACGTCGGTTGATACTTCCGAATTCCCGGGAAGAAGATTCGGGAAGAAGATTTTGCCGAATCGCTTCTTGTGATTTGATCGGCGACTGAATTGAAATTCCCCGAATTTTAAGAAGGGTTTTGCATTGTCGGGTTTCCGTATACTTCGGTACGACGACTCTAAATTAAAAATATATATATATATATATATATATATATATATATATATATATATATATATATATATATATATATATATATATATATATATATATATATATATATATATATATATATATATATATATATATATATATATATATATATATATATATTCCCTCGTCCCTTTAAAACAGTGGTTCTTAACCAGGGTGCAGAAGCTGGTTGCTAAGGGTGAAGATGCCTACGAATAATTAAGGCAAAATAAATTTTTATATAGGCATGTTATAATTTTCTTGCACAAAAATAAAAATAAAACAAAATAGAATTAATAATAATAATAATAATAATAATAATAATAATAATAATAATAATAATAAATGTGGTTTTGTCATTAATACACATCATATTAATTTTGAAGTTTAGCCTTTTTTTTATTTCAGCAATTCAGGGGTGCGAAAACGGACAGCTTTTTTGAAAGGGGGTGCATACATTGAAAAAAATAAGACCCATTGCTTTAAAAGTAGCGAAAGAAATGTGTCTCCTTTTCATCAAAAATTTCATCTCATCCAAGTATTTTACAGAAAATTTTTTCCTTCAAACAAGCCTTTTCATCGAATATTTCCACTCATTTTATTCCAAGAAAATTTTCCTCCCTTATAAACAAGCATTTCCATCAAAAATTTCCTCTCATCAAAGCATTTTATTCCACGAAAATTTTCCTCCCTTATAAACAAGCCTTTCCATCAAAAATTGCCTCTCATCAAAGTATTTTATTCCAGGAAAATTTTCCTCCTGTAAACAAGCCTTTCCATCTTTCCATCAAAAATTGCCTTATCTTTCCATCAAAATTGCCTCTCATAAAAGCATTTTATTCCCTGAAAATTTTCCTCCCTTACAAACAAATTTTCCATCAAAAATTTCTCTCATCAAAGTATTTTATTCTACGCAAATTCTCCTCCCCTATAAACAAGCCTTTCCATCAAAAATTGCCTCTCATCAAAGTATTTTATTCTACGCAAATTCTCCTCCCTTGCAAACAAGAGCAGACTGACTAAGCGCGCCAGTGTTCTGGGACGAAGGCTACCTGTGAATAATTCAGCTTTACGTGCGCCTTGCATGATAAGAAATTACAGGTCCGGTAATCAAACGCAGATAATTGTTCGTTTACGCGTGCCTTGCCCTACACAGCCATCACACAAACGTACCGGAAGCTAATGAGCAGGTGAAGAGGTCAAACTTTTTATGGAGGTCATTCTCAAGTCTACTGTCCGGTTCAGACTGTTTATCCCTGACCTCTGGTACAGTGGTTAGTTTCGTGGCGTGCGACTCAGATGTCGCGGGGGGTTCGCGTCTCGCCCTGGGGCGATGAAAAATCACTGGCTCTGTATCATGATCAGTTACTGCTGCAGTGTGGGAGTGTGGGGTTTGCGGTGGGAGCTTGAATTTCAAGTCAATGGTCCCTTTGGTGTGCTTGTTCCATGTGAATAGCTTTCATCTCCTGAAATAATAATAATAATAATAATTCTCTCTTTGGCAAGGTGCCTCTAAGACAAAGGCTTCAAAGAGAGAGAGAGAGAGAGAGAGAGAGAGAGAGAGAGAGAGAATTCTGAAGCTGAGATCAATTTTCTCTGCTTTACGGTATAGAAAATTCTCTCATTGGCAAGGTGCCTCTAAGACAAAGGCTTCAAAGAGAGAGAGAGAGAGAGAGAGAGAGAGAGAGAGAGAGAGAGAGAGAGAGAGAGAGAGAGAGAGAGAGAGAGAGTTCTGAAGCTTAGGAGGTGGGTAGCTCACCAGAAAATGTTCAAAAAAGGTATGAAAAAAAGAAGTCTAAATTTAACTTCTTGGCGATTTTAAGAAACAGCTGGTTGGGGGGGCGTAGTGTGTCCTAGATTTAGACTACTGTTTACGGTGATGTAGCAGTACGTACTTTTGTTTGGCAGCGGATCGCATTGTACACAGTGTCAGTTCATTTCCTTGCACTTTTAAAACTCACTTAACTTCAGCTGATATTCTGCTAATGGAATTTGTTGGTATTTTACCCCACCTCCAATATTTCTTTCAAAACTCGTAGATTCCTAATTGCTTCTGCGCCAATTTTCTTCCTCGAGAGTCACGGAGACCATTTAAACGAATGAATTAGATTCCTTTTACATTTCTCTTGGCTACCCTTCTCCATCGAGATCTGTCCTCAGAACAAAAAGGACACCTCACGAGGTTCTTCGTCGGGAAATGAGAATTAAAACGCTAACAACCAACAACTTGTGCAATAAAGTGCACTGAACGAAAGGACTTCCTCATGCAATATGTCATCACGGAGTAAGTGGTTATTGATAATCTATATTAAGCTGAAGTCTCATTTGTCCTTTAACAATGGTTCTATGTTCATCGCAGCGTTCTGAATGGCTAAATAAAACCTGTCACAGCAATGGGGGTTAGCCTACGCAGATATTTGGCACATCAGTTGGTTCACAATCAAGATATCGACGAATACATGTACAGATATACTCACAAACGAGAATCCATACGCAGAAACACATACACTTGTATGACGTGGAAACGATAACTGACAAAAATGATACAGGCAAAGTCTAGTAGTTTGTTGTCCAATCAAACGCCACACGCAATGTCGTTGACTTCTAAGTGGATTATATCTTGCATTACACGGAATAATTTCGCGAAATTGGAATTGACGCGAAAGTCGGAATACTCAGCAGCCTCGCTCTCCTCCTGCGAAATCAATGAGAGCGTCGCCAAAGTGGATGGGTGGCCACAAGTCATTTGTGTAGTACTAGTCATCAGAGAGGTAGATAATAGTAACAGTCCACTTAACAAGGTTTCTTTACAGCGTATAATCAGGGCCACCGAAAACAGATCTATCTTCCGGTCGTCTCGGTATAATGCTGTATGAGCCGAGGTCCATGAATCTTTAACCAAAGCCCCGTGGTGGCCTGGCCTATATCATTGCCAGACGCACGATTATGGCTACCTTTAACCTTAAATAAAATAAAAACTACTGAGGTTACAGGGCTGCAATTTGGTATGTTTGATGATTGGAGGGTGGATGATCAACATACCAATTTGCAGCCCTCTAGCCTCAGTAGTTTTTAAGACATGAGGGCGGATAGAAAAAGGGCGGGCGTACAGACAAAGCCGGCACAATAGTTCTCTTTTCAGAAAACTAATAATAGGGAAGATGATCGAATCCTCATGGATTTTAAAAGATCTATTTCAGATTGTAAATAGATCATTTGCGGAGGGTTTGTCCTCATTGTTTAGACTGACGTTAGGGGCTGTTTGTAACCAGCAAAAGAGAACTTGATCTCAAAATGCAGCATTGGACCTTAAGCACATTTATCCCCCCTGACGCTAGTGACTGAATCTATGAATGATGAACCTGGCTGAATGGTTTTTGACAATTTTCATGAACTGTATGTAGCAGATTGTTTAGTGCAGTGGTTCTTAATTTTTTTATTCACCTCGCCCCCCTCTAAGAGTTGGTCCTTCCTTCCACGCCCACGCCCCCCTTGAATCTATGAGTAAAATTCCCTCCCAGATTTAAAGGAAAATAAAAAAAAAGAAAGAGAAGGGGTGTTTTGATTCTTTTGGGAATGAATTAGTGAGATACTTGACACTGCTTCTTAACGACTTTGTTAAGAGAATAACGAATATAATTAGAGAATTTTTATTTTTCCCTGGGGCTCGCGCTCCTCCTGGAAATTGCTGGCGCCCCCCAGGTTAAGAAAATGTATGGAGCTGGCAATGCCTACTATTTTTAGGTTGAAGGGAAGAACTCCACAAAATTAGTGCAAACAAAAATCAGGCATCTAAACAAGATTAGTGTCAACAAAAATTAGTGTAAACAAAGAATTAGTGTATTAAAAAATTAGTGTAAATAACATAACTATGAACGAAGGCTTCTGTACTGTAAAATCGCTTCGTTCAATTCGTTTTCATTTGGTTTGGGCTTAATTCTACTTCGTGGGCAATCGCCTCGTGGTCGGAAATAAGATGGGTTTTAGAAAGAAATTATCAGAGATGGGTTTTAGAAAGAAATTATCAGAGATGGGTTTTAGAAAGAAATTATCAGAGATGGGTTTTAGAAAGAAATGATCAAAGATGAGTTTTAGAAAGAAATTATCACTGATGGTTTTTAGAAAGAAATGATAAGAGATGGGTTTTAGAAAGAAATGATCAGAGATGGGTTTTAGAAAGAAATGATCAGAGATGGGTTTTAGAAAGAAATGATCAGAGATGGATTTTAGAAAGAAATGATCAGAGATGGTTTTTAGAAAAGATCAGATATGGTTTTTAGAAAGAAATGATCAGAGATGGTTTTTAGAAAGAGACTGTCAAGAGATGGGTTTTAGAAAGAAATGATCAGAGATGGTTTTTAGAAAGAAATGATCAGAGATGGTTTTTAGAAAGAGATTGTCAAGAGATGGGTTTTAGAAAGAAATGATCAGAGATGGGTTTTTAGAAAGAAATGATCAGAGATGGTTTTTAGAAAGAAACGATCAAATTTGTATCTTTATAAATCGCTCAGATATATTATATGGTATTTCTCTTATGTCTCCCTTTATAATTCTCTAAACTAAATCACAAACGGGTTTGAAAATGCACCAATTTCTGGATGAAACAATTTTAATTGTATATGAATGCACCTTAAGCGTGTATACACACACAAAAACACACACGCACAAATAATATATATATGCTCGTGTCGCATGGGGAATTTGCGCGAACAACCCATCCACGCATTGCCTCTCGTATTTAGCATTCGTTGGAAATAGAACCCTGTTGGTTTTGAAATGTCGAGCTGAGCAAAACTATGTTGACACTTCAGTATATTGCATTCATTAAATAATTGCGCCTTTACTTTCATATATATATATATTTATATATATATATATATATATATATATATATATATATATATATATATATATATATATATATATATATATTAATGAGTAAAGGCACAACAATTTCAAGACTACAATATGCTGCAATTTAACCTCGTTTTATTTATCTTCGTTTTAAACCCAACAAGATTCTATTCCCAACGAATACGAAAGGCAATGCATGGATGGGGGTTATTTGTGTAAACACAGCATGCAACACGAACATTTGAGCAGCTGCGGGTCAAGTCAGACATGATTGGGTACACACACTTGACTGCCCGCTGTTCTACGCTAATGACCGTGAAGATACAGCTATTAGCGAGTCCACGGCCATTACGCCAATTCACTGACATGCAAAGAAGGAATCTGTGTAACCACTGATTCCACGACGTCCTTTAAAATGTCAGATATCGCGGGAGTAACTGCTGACGGCCAGAGCAATTACTTAAGTTTACGATTTTTAGGAATTTCAAGAAATTGCTGGCTCAGGTGACATTTCATCATTTTGATGCAGTGTTGTTTCTGATGTCTGAAGTGTTCTCCAGTCCAACTGTTGCTTTATCCGATGTAAATAATGAAAGGTATAAAGATATAAAGCTACAAATTAAACTATTTATTTACTGAAAGAAATAAAAACTAAAGTGAAGGGGGAATCATTACTCAGGTTGATAAGCAAGTAAAATTTGCGCCGAAGTTTCTTCGGCGCAATCGAGTTTTCTGTACAGCCGCCACAACGTATAATCAAGGACACTGAAAATTGATTTATTTTTAGGTGGTCTCGGTATAATGCTGTATGAGCCGCGGCCCATGAAACTTTAACCACGGCCCGGTGGTGGCATGGCCTATATCGTTGCCACAAGCACGATTATGGCTAACTTGAAACTTCAATAAAATAAAAACTACTGAGGCTAGAGGGCTGCAATTTGACATGTTTGATGATTGGAGTGTGGATGATCAACATACCAATTTGCAGCCCTCTAGCCTCATTAATTTTTAAGATCTGAAGGCAGATAGAAAAAGTACGGACAGAAAAAAGTGCGGACGGACGGACAAAGCCGGCACAATAGTTTTCTTTTACAGAAAACTAAAAACCAGAATTCGACAGGCATATGTACAGTAGAGTCGACATCAACTCATAATTTCATGATGGCTCAACGGTCATAGTCACTATTTTCGTTGTTTCTCAACCAAACAGCAGTTCGAATCCCACTACAGACGAAGCACTTACCACTTATAATTCCCCTTGGGTGCAAGCTATTCCCGAGATATAGTGAGATGGACATTTAACAATATGTCTGGCTTAATATGGATCACCGTGCATAAGTATGACTGTTTAAGCAAATATATTTTGGAGGGCCAACGATTTTTCTGCTCAAAAGCGTGTATGCCGTGATGGGGGAAAAAAATAACCTAACCCTGTTTAATATTTCTTTCAAACTTTTATTCCTCCAAATTACTGTAATTACTTTGTGTTATAACTCCTCCGATAATTTCAGCGTACGAGCATTTTTACAACCATTGAAAATCCCATCAGACCGACTTCTTCTTCTTCTTCTTCTTCTTCTTTTTATAGCTAATGAGTGCCAGCGGCCGCAACGAATTTCCGCCATATTTTCAGGCCGCCGTATACTTAGGGCGTCCGCATGATTTCTGGGCTCGTTCAAAGACCGGGAATTTATGGACTCCTGCATATTTTAATGGCCGCGGTATTGCACTTCTTTTTCCTACCCACATGACTAGTGGGTTGAACAATATTTCGCACAAAATAGAACACGTAATAAATGCGCCCAAGTTTCTTCTCGGTGCAATCGCGTTTTCTCTGCATCGTATAATCAAGGCCACCGAAATAGATCTATCTTTCGGTGGTTTCGGTATGTTGCTGTATGAGCCGCGGTCCGTGAAACTTTAACCATGGGTCGGTGGTGGCCTGGCCTATATCGTTGCCAGATGCACGATTATGGCTAACTTTAACCTTTAATAAAATAAGGCCCACTGGGGTTACTTTTGAAAATGGAATTTTTCGCCTGATCAGCTTTAAAATAATCCTCTTTTTCCCAAAAGAGGGGGTGGGGTTGAACTATAATTGTTTTGAAGCATACTATTCTATTCCTGATCGCAAATACTTCATCTCATACAAAACTCAACTTTGTATCTTGAAAAATAAAGAAATTAGAGCAGGTTGAATTTCCAAAACTTTGATGGTTAAAAAACAAAAAGTCGGAGGTCTGATTCACGTAAAGAGAGAACGAATTTGTTTTACGAATAAAAATCAAGCAGTACAAATAAAACACATATCCAAAAATTCCTGAATTCTCACGGTCCAAAAGCGTCACATCGAAGACAGCCTAACGAACCAGGCGTTGAAATCTTGAAAAATCCCAGATCTTTCAGGATAAAATCAGATTAACCGGTTACATTACTCATTATGTGATGTACCTTTCTCTCTCTCTCTCTCTCTCTCTCTCTCTCTCTCTCTCTCTTACGACTCCTTTCGCTACAAAAGAAGAGTAACAAGAAACAGTACACCAGGAAGATGGCGAACATGTCATCCCAGTAGTACAGTATGAAATACATTTTCGTTCTATCGTGGATAGTAGACCAGGCGTAATTCTTATTCTAATTCACGTATCTGCTTGTGCCAACATTTTCCCCATGTTCCTTAGGTAATGTTTTTAGTAAGCCATTATACATACAGACATGCCTATCTATTGATCCATGTATGTATGTATGTGTGTGTATGTATATGTATATGTATATGTATATATATATATATATATATATATATATATATATATATATATATATATATATATATATATATATATATATATATATATATATATACATATATATATATTGCCAGGTAGAGGAATCATATCTCCTTCAGAATCCTGTAGATTTAACACGCTCCTCCAATTACATTTTACATTTAAAGCAAAATTGAATCCGCCTCTGTTCCACATAGCGATAACATGGTTCAG
Source organism: Macrobrachium rosenbergii (assembly GCF_040412425.1). Taxonomy (NCBI): domain Eukaryota; kingdom Metazoa; phylum Arthropoda; class Malacostraca; order Decapoda; family Palaemonidae; genus Macrobrachium; species Macrobrachium rosenbergii. Next base: position 55,716,077 of record NC_089754.1, read on the forward strand.
TCTACAGTCTGACATAAACCTAAAAGCATAAACGTCCATCTCGAAGTGAAAGTTGGAAACCAAGCTATATAAATCCTGTTGCAACATAAACCCAAGAGCATAAGCCAAAGCTCTCTTACTCTCTGGCCGTCATTGTAAACTACATTGTGACTTGACTCCATGAGCAAAACTTGCCAATTAAGTCTTCTCCATAGCCATCAGTGCAGATCCATTTCCCGATACACAGGTGATGTCTGTATACAAGAAACCACACCTGTTGTTACAGATGAGTGAGACAACATAAACCAAGAATGACAGATGCCTCAAAGTTTGATGCTATTATACCCACATCTTCTACCTCAAAGGTCAATCGAATTCCCACTATCTCAGATGACTAATGACCTCTAAACAATGAGAAGGCTCACTTCCAAGCTAAGCGCAAAGAATTAAAACGACGAACAGCTGTTTTTTGGCAGGTGAGCTGACCAGTATCAGCAATGGATGCATTGTGACATTTCGGCCTGAGCTGCCATTTTGAGCGACTTTTCAACTTTTTCCCAATTTTGGGATAAAGAGACCCTCATGTGCTTAGTGGGAATGTCATTTCCCTAAAGAAGCGCCGTTTACATTCAATGAGGTGCTGAACACCAGCATTACAACTTCTTGAAGAGCATCTTGCTTCTGAACTGCATCGCCGATGGTCAAGTTTGAAAACGTCCAGTTAAAGTTCCACTGTAAGACACGAAGACTACAAAATAGTTACGATGAAATTGCACCCAGAGGACAAGCAATGAAAGTGCAAAGAAAAAAGGCAAGTAGAAATATTCTTGCTCTGGGTGAAGAAAGTCTGTACTGAGGACTATACAAGAGTGGTTTTTAGCCGAGTTGCTTCATCCACGGCAAATTTTCTGGAAATTTTGGAAAATTGCATTAATTTTGGCAGGGGCTGAGGCTCACTGAATTTCATGATATCTCTGACCAGCCTTCTGACTTAATTACTATCTGATGCATTTCAACTACATCACAATTTTTGTTAAGTTCCACAGATAAGCGGACAGTAAACGATAGCTTTTCAAACTGAGCTGCTACACATTATATGTCACTGGATCATTAGTTAGTTTTTATATAATCTGAACACTGAATAAATTTTTATTGTTTTGTATAATGTGAAAGTAAACGTTAACCATTGCTAAAATTGCCTAGATAAAGAATGCATAAAGAAAAAGCAAGAGAGGTTCTTTTCTTTGTAACTAGTACTGGAAAATCAATGTAAACTCTCGTATAAGGTATTTTACCAAATACAGCGAAAAGGTGTTGTATTTAAGGAATACAACATCTTGAGAAATTCCACGGAGTGTGTGAAATAGTATTAAATTCAAAATAATACAAAGGACGAGTGAAGAGAACAGTGTCACTGAAACCGCAGCGATACAAAATGACCTCAACTGAAATCGACCCTGTGAAGTAATTACAGATTATTAATTGTACTGGGCACGAAATATTATGGTTAAAAAGAGGGTGCCGAATGCATTGCGTGACTCGAGGAAGGGCTGGAAATTGAGGAACGACTGTACTTAAAAAGAGATTCCAGAGGCTCTTCAACAACGAAATGCATCATTACAAATATAATTCAAGCTTCACTACTCTGTAAGATGGTTGTGTGTCGAGTCTATTTGAATTCAGGCTTTTAAAACTCTTTCTTAACTGTCTAGCCATCATTTTCAGTTGTACAATGTTCCTATAATTCTTTTTGTATTAAAGCTAATCTTAACAGGAATGAGAGAGAGAGAGAGAGAGAGAGAGAGAGAGAGAGAGAGAGAGAGAGAGAGAGAGAGTATCGATTGTCATTCAGAGTTTTGCCGGGTAGCGCCGGGTTGGTCAGCTAGTACAATAACAGAAAGAGGCTCCTATAAGAATAATTTGGGTTTCAGGTTCACATTTCCTCTTCCATTTCTGCTGCAACTGCCATTTATGTTTCCATTTGGCTTTGCCTTACTGTTCATTTTCCCACTTACATACCCATTTAAATTTTCATCTGTTCATTGCTGGTCATTCATAATTATCGTCTGCTTCTCTCGTTACTATCTCTGTTTGCGGTCTTCATTTTTCTCTGTAAAAATCGATTGAACAAGCTTGTCTGGTTCTGTCTCATTACTGCCCAGCGTGAAACTCTAGATTGACTGCAGGTTTCAATATTGGAACCCAGAGTAAAGAAGGCATTCCACAGAATGAAACGGATGTTAAAAGTGTCTCAACTCGAGTCTGAAACCCATTACAGAATGGAATTTCCAGTGGTTAAAAAATAACAGACAAGAGAATAAAAACGGAATTGTGTTCATAGTTTTGGAAATCACCATGGAAACCATCTTTGATGCAGAAATCATATCTGAATTAATTCCTACATACGTCAAGCTTGAATTTCAATCATCGTCCTTGCTAGAAATATCAAAAGTTATTGCGCAGATTTTAGGTCAGTGGACCGAACCTGGCTAATAAAAGACAGCCAACCTTCAGACAAAAACCTAGAATTTTTAATTCTCAGGAAAGGCCTGCTTTTAAATACTTACTGATTGAGCTAAATCCACTGATATCTCCAGGTTAATACAGAAAAGATAGCCAACCTTCAGACAAGATCTTAATCCATACCGGTTGCCAGTATCTCAATGCCTATGGCAGGCAAAAACATAGAATTTTTAATTCTCAGGAAAGGCCTGCTGTTATATGCTAAATGATTTAGCCAAATCCACTGATATCTAGCGCACAATTATCTTGGACTTCGACATCAAAGCGGCGTAATGGTTAAGGGGTCTGGAACTCTTGTGTCACCGCAGCTGTTCAGGATCGAGTACTAGAGGCGAGACCAAATTGGGGTTACCGAATACTAAAGCCTTCAAATTCGGCGTAATGGTGCTGAATAAAATGCATCTAGTTTCCATTGCTCAGCTTCGAGGCTTTCTTACATACACATACTATATATATATATATATATATATATATATATATATATATATATATATATATATATATATATATATATATATATATATATATATATATATATATATAATCAGGAAATAACAATCACGTATGGAACAGAAATTAATTTCTGGCTCACATCAGGATCGACCTGACTCTATCCTGATGTGTGTCAGAAATATATATACTATTTATATTATATCTCGCGTGTGCGTGCTTATTCCTCACATGTGTACGAGTGTGGATACTTGAATGTACGTCTGTTTGCCCGAAGAATATATATATAAAATATATATATAAAAAGGGGGAAACGTTGTGAATTGAATAATATGACCTTGTTGGGTTACTAGAATGTTCGAGCTCTGGTTTATCGATTTCGCAATTCACCATCAACGCCTAAGGCAACCAACCTCCCCTTTCCTCGTCTGCTCTCCTTTCCTTTCAGGTCTCTCTCTCTCTCTCTCTCTCTCTCTCTCTCTCTCTCTCTCTCTCTCTCTCTCTCTCTCTCTTGCGGAGTCTCTCTCTCTCTCTCTCTCTTTGAATATCTGTTTTTCTCTACTCTCTCTCTCGAGTCTCTCTCTTTCCTTCTCTCTTTGAATATCTGTTTTCTCTACTCTCTCTCTCTCTCTCTCTCTCTCTCTCTCTCTCTCTCTCTCTCTCTCTCTCTCCTTTTAATCTCATTGGCACAGCGTGTCTCGCCATGATGTTCTTCTGGCCGACTCTTTTTACTCACTCTCTCTCTCTCTCTCTCTTTTAGGGAGCGAAATGGACTTCACTACGTCTTTCCTTCCTCTCTCTCTCTCTCTCTCTCTCTCTCTCTCTCTCTCTCTCTCTCTCTCTCTCTCTCTCTCTCTCTCTCTCTCTATCTCGGGGTCAAAGAAGCAATTTTCATAGCAACAGTAACATCCTTTGTCTCTTCTTCTTCCTCTTCTTTTTCCTCCTCCTCCTCCTCCTCTTCTTCTTCTTCTTCTTCTTCTTCTTCTTCTTCTTCTTCTTCTTCTTCTTCTTCTTCCTGCTTTGTCCTTCATCCTTTCTTTTTCCATCCTTGATGTCATGAATTTTACTAAACCTGATCTCTCTCTCTCTCTCTCTCTCTCTCTTTCTCTCTCTCTCTCTCTCTCCCTCTCTCTCTCTCCCTCAATGTCTCTCTCTCTCTCTTTCTCCCTCAATGTCTCTCTCTCTCTCTTTCTCTCCCCAATCTCTCTCTCTCTCTCTTTCTCTCCCCAATCTCTCTCTCTCTCTCTTTCTCTCCCCAATCTCTCTCTCTCTTTCTCTCCCTCAATGTTTCTCTCTCTCTCTCTCCTCTCTCTTCTCTCTCTCTTTCTCTCCCTCAATCTTTTTTCTCTCTCTCTCTCTCTCTTTCTCTCCCTCAATGTTTCTCTCTCTCTCTCTCTCTTTCTCTCCCTCAATGTTTCTCTCTCTCTCTCTCTCTTTCTCTCCCTCAATGTTTCTCTCTCTCTCTCTTTCTCTCCCTCTCTCTCTCTCTCTCTCTCTCTCTCTCTCTCTCTCTCTCTCTCTCTCTCTTTTATTTAGGCTTTTACTCCCCTCTCATTTTGCTTGCTCTGCTGTTGGAAAACTAATAAAATTTTTGACGGTTCCTGCTTCCCTCTCCTCCCACCCCTACGCCTACCCCTACCCCCAAACCCCCTTCTCTTTGCGCTTGGGTTACGCCCAACATCCAATCCTACATCCTTTTTTTTTTTCGTCTTCCGATTCCCTCAAAATATTCTCTACCAATCATCCTAAATGATGCTAATGTTATCTTTATCTAAACGGGAGAGGAAAATATGACCGCGCATCTGGCAACACCTTTTCCTCAGTTTCAGTCTCAAGATGATTTTTCGTTTATTTACTGACTGTCCATCCTCAGATCTTAAAAACTACTGAGGCTAGAGGGCTGCAAATTGGTATGTTGATCATCCACCCTCCAGTCATCAAACATACCAAATTGCAGCCCTCTAGCCTCAGTAGTTTTTATTTGATTTAAGGTTTAAGTTAAGACATAATCGTGCTTCTGGCAACCAAACAGGATAGGCTACCACCGGGCCGTGGTTATTAAAGTTTCATGGGCGGCGGCTCATACAGCATTATAACGAGACCACCGAAAGACAGATCTAATTTCCGTAGCCTTCATTATACTCTGTAGCGGCTGTACAGAAAACTCGATTGCGCCGAAGAAACTTCGTACCATTTTTTACTTCTTATTCCGTTTCTAAGACGCACATGCGTCATAAATACGACAATGAGTGACGCTGGAAACGGTTGAAGTTCTTCTCTTAAGGGATGGTGTCCAAAAAAAATTGTTTTAGCATAAATTGACAATCATATAATTTTTTCCTTATTACGCATATTTTAGCTTACGTAATAAACAATCGAATTTCACGCATCTCCATTTTCGTAATTTTTTTTCCTTATTACGCTTATTTTAGCTTACGTAATAAACACTCGAATTTCACGCATCTCCATTTTGGTAAATTTTTTCCTTATTACGCTTATTTTAGCTTACGTAATTAACATTCGAATTTCACGTGTTTCCATTTTCGTAATTTTTTTCCTTATTACGCTTATTTTAGCTTACGTAATTAACATTCGAATTTCATGTGTTTCCATTTTCGTAACAAATGTAACGGCGTCTTCCAGCATTACTGGAAAGTAAAGGGATTAGAACCGATTATGACAAATTGCCAAAGGTCCAGTGAGATCTACGCTTGCAAAAAAAAAAATATATATTTAAATGCAATATATATATATATATATATATATATATATATATATATATATATATATATATATATACAGTCCACATTATCAAGTATCATTGTACGGATACTTGATAATGTGGACTGTTTGTCCAAGAAATAACTTTTTTGAATAAAAACCCATTAGATACCATCCATATATATATATATATATATATATATATATATATATATATATATATATATATATATATATATATATATATATAACAACCAACAATAACCAACAACCAGAACACAATCAACGCCAATAGCAATGAAGAAGACAGCTGCAACCTCCTCTCCTCGGTGAAAAGTACAAATAATTCCCGAGAGAGAAAACAAGCACTCTTCACAAAGCCTCTGGAGAAGAGCCATCAAAGAGAAGGATCTTGGCATAGGCCTGGAATTCCCAGACACGTGCACTGACGACAGAGCGAAGACGTAACTCACCCTCAAGCTGAGCGACATAGCTCAGATTCCCCGGCGGCGGCGGCGGCG